>NC_052077.1:17370176-17670176 GCF_015852505.1 Tachyglossus aculeatus
TGGACCGGTTAAACTGAACCAACTTGTCGCCATTTGAAGGGAGGCTGGGTCTCATGTATCTCATCAATGGGGTCTTGACTGGGACGTTTCTTGCCCCCATTTTTTTGGCAACCATAGCAGAAAGTGCCTATCAACTCTGTAATTCGTTCATTCATTCAATCGTATTTAATGTTGTATTCTCCCAAGTACTTAGTACTGTGCTCTGCACACAGTAAGTGCTCGAGAAATGTGATTGATTGGAAAGGGCTTGAGAGGCAGCCACACAAGTCCCTAGTAAAAAATAAACAAATACTGGATAGTGTAAGTAGTTAGGGCCATGTTTGCCATAAATGGGTAATCAAAAGAGTGTCTAGAAGTAGCAGAAGGAAAGGGACAGGGGAGGGAGGAGGCAGAGCATGATCTTCTGTGTCCTTTTTAATTACCGGAAAGGACCCAGTCATCTCTCAGACAAAAAAAAAAAAGTCCAAATAACACTAAGTCTGTGGGGAAAGCATCCCACATTATGGAAGTTCACAATATACCCACATTTTCAATGAACAATTAATTATGGTACTTATTCGGTGCTTTCTAGGTGCCAGGCACTGTACTTAGCCCTGGGATAGATACAAGATAATCAGATCAGACAGTCCCCTATCCACAGGGTTCACAGTTTAAGAGGGAGGGAAAATGGGTGCTTTATCCTCATTTTATTGAAGGCACAGAGACAATAAGCAACTAGCCCGAAGTCACATGGCAGTCAAGCGGCAGTGTTCGGATGAGAATCTGGGTTTCCTGTTCTGAGTCCAGTGGTGTATCCTCTAGGCTACTGCACACACAAGTACACAAGGGTGGTAATTTGTGCAGCAGTGCTGTCATTCCTCTGCCAAACCCACAAACTCTAGACCTTGCTTACTGTACCCCTAAAGTATCTCCTCCACATCCCTGCTTTCAGTTGTCTCATTTCCACTCACCATAAGGCAATCAACGGTATTTACTGAGTGTCTACTGTATGAAAAGCACTACACTAAGCCTTTGGGAGAGTACAATATAAGAGTTGGTAGACAAATTCCCCATCCAAAACAAGTTTACTGGCAGTTTACTTTTGTTCATCCACACAGCCCTCTACTCCAGATACCAAGTTATACTGCCTAGAAGGAGAGACAGATCATACAAATAAGTAAATTATGGTTATGTACGTAAGTGCTGAGAGGCAGTGTGGCCCAGTGGAAAGAGCACGGGCTTGGGAGTCAGAGGTCATGGGTTCTAATCCCGCCTCTGCCACTTGTCAGCTGTGTGACTTTGGGCAAGTCACTTAATTTCTCTGTGCCTCAGTTCCCTCATCTGTAAAATGGGGATTAAGACTGTGAGCCCCCCATGGGACAACCTGATCACCTTGTATCCTCCCCAGTGCTTTGCACATAGTAAGCACTTAACAGATGCCATTATCATCATTATTATTATTATTATGTCTCAAAGGGTTCAGGTCCAAGTCCATAGATGACACAGAAATGAGAGGGAGGCAGGGAAAAGAGGGCTTAATCGGGAAGGCCTCTTGGAAGATGTGTGACCTTAATAAGGCTTTGAAAAGTAATGATAATGTTGTTATTACTGTTATTATTATAGGTGGGGAGAGTGGTGGTCTGGCTTATATGGAAATAGAGGGAGTCTCATGCCAGAGAGAGGACATGGGAAATGGTTGGCAGCGAGATAGATAGGATCAAGGCACTGTGAGCAAGCTGATGCTAGAGGAGTGAAGTGTTTGGGCTAAGATGCCATCCATTCTCATGACCCACCCAGCCAAACTAGGTCGATGGACAGACTAAGTTCAATGCTGGGTGACTGGCTTGACCTATGACATCACTGATTTTGCTCTTCTCATGGCACTTGACGTTGAGCATAGCACATGGGTGATAAGAACGGAGCTGCTCAAGAAGCCAGAAATGACATCTTTGGTGGACTCAGGTCTTAATCAGATAGGAATTTGATCAGCACACCATCTGGGATCGATTAGACCCAGGTCACTGTTCCATGTGAGACTCACCATAAAAGAGGTGGGGAGAGAAGATCTTTTATCCCTATTTTTTGTAAGAAGAAACTTAGAGAAGCAGCATGACTCAGTGGAAAGAGCCTGGGCTTGGGAGTCAGAGGTCATGGGTTCAAATCCTGACTCTGCCACATGTCTTCTGTGTGACCTAGGGTAAGTCACTTAACTTCTCTGAGCCTCATTTACCTCATCTGCAAAATGGGGATTAAGACTGTGAGCCCCACGTGGGACAACCTGATTACCTTTTATCCCCCCCAGCGCTTAGAACAATGCTTTGTACATAGTAAGCGCTTAACAAATGCCATCATTATTATTATTAGTAGTAGTAGTGGTAGTACACAAAGAGGCTGAGCCACTTGTCCAAAGTCACACCTGAGGGCCAGTGGCAAAATTGGAACTATAACTTGTGTCTCCCAACTCCCAGGCCCAAGCTCTTTCTTCCTTCAAGTTAAGATGCCTCCTTCTCTTTGCCTTCCCCGCCCCACCACCCCAAATAAGAGACTTTGGATAAATGTATTATTCAAAATGATTCTGCATAGGAAAAGGGGTGCAAAATGGCTGAAATTCACATTTTTGTACCATTCTAATCCAGGTAGCTGGATTACACAAGACAAAACTCATTTAGAAACACATGGAGCAGAATGGTCACAAGTACGAAAAAGCGTGGTGACCGTTCCCGCTGATGCTGGAACATGGTTCAACTGATTTAGTTCTCCCTCAATTAAACCATGGGATAAAAGGAATTGTTTTCTGGTCTATGAGCATCTTCCTCTCTACCTCATTCAACCTAATCAAAACTCACCAGTTCTGAGTTACCTATGGCTGCTTGCTTTACACTCTCTTTACCCCTTTAGCCCATGATTCAAAGTGGCCTGCTTTTAAAATGCAGATTTAATTTGAGGTTTTATTGTTCGTATTTAAATCATTAAAACTGGGGATTCCATTTAACTATCAGGATTAACTGTAGTGTATATGCCACCGTCAGTTTACTTTTGTTCATCCTCACAACCATCTACTCCAGATACCAAGTTTCTTGCTTTTGTTCACAACACCAATTTAGGGAAACTTTAGTACAAAGTGACAGCAAGCCAAATTAATTTTTTTAATGAAAATTCTCTACAACGCTTTTTTAATTGATCACAAATCTTCAATAATTCATTTCTTTCCCTTATTGTCTATAATTTCTGTCAGAGAAGCAGCGTGGCTCAGTGGAAAGAGCATGGGCTTTGGAGTCAGAGGTCATGAGTTCAAATCCCCGCTCTGCCAATTGCCAGCTGTGTGACTTTGAGCAAGTCACTTAACTTCTCTGTGCCTCAGTTACCTCATCTGTAAAATGGGGATTGAGACTGTGAGGCCCCCGTGGGACAACTGTGTAACCTCCCCAGCACTTAGAACAGTGTTTTGCACATAGTAAGTGCTTAATAAATGCTATTATCATTATTGAATACTATTTGGCATGATTGTGTTGCCTGTTCCTTGCCCTTGGGGACATTTGAAAGTGTTGAATGAGAAAGAGAGCCATTGCACAAATTTTCTTCCCACCTAGTTAGCACTAAAGGAAGCTAAGAAGGATATTTCCCAAAGAAAAGATACAAATACAGTATGTACACTAAATTGGACCGACAGCTGTAATTGGCAGGTGTGGGTTTACAGTGGAAACGGAACACTGTACATTTTAATCCCACTCTTTTCCTCTGGTCTAATTGAAATTTTGGCTCATTGTGAGAAACCATATGGAGGGAGCATCTAACCAAGGTATTCTTTTAACTGTCAAAACAAGAGTCTGCATCAACCCTTTATTGAGGAAACTCTGACCTGGATGCAAAAAGCCACAGAGTGTAAAAGCAACTTTAGCTTTTTTTGAGTGTGTTGTTGGCCAAATGGTTGGTTCTCTGCGGTCTTGTTTGGAATATTCCACGAAGAACACCTACAACGTTTCCGATTGGTCATGGTATTAACAATTTTCATGGATTGAAACACAAAGGGCAGCCTCAAATGAAAGCTTTTATGGTGGCTTTGAACAGTAATAAATTCTGATGAAAAATCTCCCACCCCTGCAGACCATCTTAATCTTTTTCAAGCACACACTGGCGAGTTTACAAGAAGAGTGGCACTCCTCTGCAGGACAGAAGGGAAAGAACAAAACCGTTGACCTTTCATTCAAGCTGAGACAAAATTTGCCCAAATTTCACAAAACGGCCTTTGAACATAAACCAAATGAAACATTCTTGTCATAGCTGGCTTTTCAACATGCCACCAAACATTACTAAGTGCTATTATTTTTTCTCTCTTGTAGAAGGTAAAGGACTTTACACATCTGGCTCCTAGAATTCACTATTCCATGAACGAGCACGAATATCCAAATCTAACTCTGTAAAGTGGATAAAAGATGACAAAAGTACCAAGGATGAAAAAAAAAAGAAAAACGTCAGTGGCATTAAAATAGGAACCAAATAGCTGTCGTCATTTTAACTTAAGTATTCCAGGCCACAAAAGCCCTGTCTTTGGAATGTGATAAGGTAGCCAGGCTTGTTGGGAAATACTTCTCTGGTAGGAACTCTGAACTGACAAACCATATAAAGAAGTGTTGCAAATTAGAAGCTTATTTCTTGTCAAAATATCAAGGGTGGTCCCTTTTGTAGCCTAACAATCTGCAGGAGATAGCAGCATGACAGAAGAGGCAATTCCCCTTGATACATCTTGCCCTAGTTACTGTGAGCTTCTGTGAAGTCAGAGAAATCCGGGGCATAATTGGCTCAAATTTGACCCAAAAGACCTAGAATTGCCCAATATATCTGGAATGAAATCCTTCAACCTTGCTTTTCAATCACTGGGGGTGAGTGTTTCGGCCTTCATCTTTTGGTGCATTGGGTCGTAGTAACTCCTTGAACTGATTGCTAGAAGCAACACCCAAGCGGCTGAATACCTGGTGACTGAGAAATTTTGTTTTCACTGTTGTTTAAAATAGGAGTGACTTGTTTTGAGACAATAAATGGCTCTTCCTTTGATTCCCCACCTGCGAAGTGACCACCACAACCCCCCAACCATGTTACAATTAGCACCGAATAGGTCTTCTATTATAACACCAATGTCATTCAATTTAAATTGCTATCTATGCTATCAATGTCGGGTAGGCTTAAGTTCCCCGGTTGCTGAGGAACGTCTAACTAATTCTCTAACCAGAAACATGTTCGTACTATGGTCCATTTGAGATCAACGGTGAATGAGAATTTCAGATTCTAAACCAAACTGGAAAACAAACTGAAACCATTTGGAGATTCTGAAAATCTCCCATTCTCCAGGGCTTTCTGGCATGGAAGAGGAAGGGTTCAATAACTGCATAAAAAAGCCTTTTATAAAAATCAAGCTAAGCTGCGTTGGAAATATCATGAGGCAGCTACTTGTTGCATAATTTCCATCCTGAATTGTCATCCCAGGAGGTATAAATAAGTGCATAGAAGTACTCATCCAACCCTCTTGAGGTTCTCTCATCATCAGCAGTAAGTATAACTTAGTTCTTCCACCTCTCTGGTCGCTTAATTGTGGCCTCGTAGCACACACCACCGGGGATTAGGAATTTCTGAGTTCTAATCCTGGCTCTGCCAACCAACTTGCTGTGTGGCCTTGGGCAAGTCATTTAAACTCCTCTTGGTCTCAGCTACAGAATAAGAAAAAGATTAACTACTGCCTCTTTAGGAGGTATTATGAGGATGAAGTTGTTAACGCCACATTAATTTTAAACAACTGGAAATGGGAAAGCTCTAAGTTCTTTTCATGCCATCACATTTTGACACTGTTAACACCCACTGCTCAACAGTGTCAACTGGGTGCTAAAGGAATCGCAATGTGGCTTGTGTTAGAGAGGACTTGATTTTTGTTATGTGGCAGAATCAGGAGAAGTGGAGAGAACAATACCAAGATATCTACTGAGACTTCTTGATAACTTCAATGAAACCTGGATTCTGACCCATTATAAAACAATTTGGCAGCCCTGAGAAACTCATCTGAATTCATTAGGTTATAAACTACACCAAGGCAGGGACTGTATTTTTTTACTTTTATTCCAGGCTTCTCAGTGCCTAGTAAGTGGTCAGTAGATGAGGACCCTGTGACTACTCCCGGATATATGGTCAGGGAATGTGTCTACCAACGCTGTTATATTGTACTCTCCCAAGCGCTTAGTTCAGTGCTCTACATATTATAATAATAATGATGGCATTTATTTAGCACTTACTATGTGCAAAGCACTGTTCTAAGTGCTGGGGGGGGGGATACAAGGTGATCAGGTTGTCCCACGGGGGGCTCACAGTCTTAATTCCCATTTGACAGATGAGGTAACTGAGGCACAGAGAAGTTAAGTGACTTGCCCAAAGTCACACAGCAGAAGCAGCATGCCTCAGTGGAAAGAGAACAGGCTGTGGAGTCAGAGGTCATGGGTTCAAACCCCAGCTCCACCAATTGTCAGCTGTGTGACTTTGGGCAAGTCACTTAACTTCTCTGTGCCTCAGTTACCTTATCTGTAAAATGGGGATTAAGACTGTGAGTCCCCCGGGGGACAACCTGATCACCTTGTAACCTCCCCAGCGCTTAGAACAGTGCTTTGCACATAGTAAGCGCTTAATAAATGTCATTATTATTATTATTATGTGGCGGAGCCAGGATTAGAACCCATGACCTCTGACTCCCTAGCCTGGGATCTTTCCACTGATCCACGCTACATCTAGTAAGTGCTCAAAAATTATCATTGATTGATTGCCTACTGGCAAAGCACTGTACGAAGTTCATGGGAGACTACAATAGAGTTGGCAGATACAATCCCTGCTCCTTACACAGGAGTTTACAATCTAGTTGGGGAGATAGTCCTTCAAATAAATTACAGATAGGGGAAACCGGGTGTCCTTTCTCACCATCACTGAACTAATACAGGATTGTGAACAGGTTCAGTTTTATTAGGTCATCTCTAAATTAGGATTTGGGTACTGGAAATAGCAGCAGCAGACCAACGTCGCATCATGGGGTAATCAAAGACGGGATGGTCCAGGTGGAGATTCCTGATTCAAAGGGTGGGTTATTGGATCCATAGCCTCAACTTTACCCAGGGGCCAACAAGCAGGAGCGGTTCTATTGAGCAAAGGTAATGGGCCATCTGGGAGGTGGAAGCGGTATCACAAATAGCAATGGGGCCTACCCATAGTGACTGTGGCCTCCAGGTGAGGAACAGAGTGAAAGAAGCTGAGGGTTAAAAAGCTGAGGGTGAAAAAGGCCTTTCATTTTCACCTGCTGAACACATGGCTTCAATCCAGGAAGTTGTGAGAGCTAAAATTTTCAAAAGGCTCAGAAGCCTTAGAATAGATTCATGGGCTAGAGGCCCGGGATGGATGGCTTAAAGAAAAAGTTAGGAATGTAGAGGAAAAAGTTAGTATCTCTAAATATGAGAAAAGATGTCAAGGAGGGTAACTATCACACTGTTCCTCTATCTTGTTACCACTGCCGTGAAGGATATAATAGGATAGATTGCCCAGTGGTATTTATGATTTCAACTGCATCAGCAGAGTTCTCTTCCAACTCTAAAGACAAGGACTCACACCTTCATAGGGTTCATATTTCGGAATGTGAGGTCTCTCCTCTTCCAGTTTTATCTGCAGGTACAGTGCATCCCCAGGATTAAGAAATGCCCAAAGTCCAGGCCTCAGAGCCACGTGCATGAAAAGGCTAGGCGGTGTACAGGAACAAGTGACACACAAACCAATTTCCACTGTAGCTCACTCCTCCTCCTCAACCAAATATGACATCAGAAGTCTCCTCCCTTTCAGCCCCATGCTTTGAAAATTTGGTCTAATTGGAATATCATCACTTTTCCTGTTTACACAACCCTGGTTTCTGTAAAAGAGAAGCAGCATGCCGTAGTGGTTAGAGCACGGGCCTGGCAATCAGAAGGTCATGGGCTCTAATACCAGCTCCGCCACTGGTCTGCTGTGTTACCTTGGGCAAATCACTTCACTGGGCCCCAGTTACCTTATCTTCTGTGAAATGGGAATTGAGACCATGAGCCCCAAGTGGAACAGGGACTTTGTCTAACCTGATTTGTTTGTATCCACCCCAGTGCTTAGTACAGTGCCTGTGAGCATGTTGTTGGGTAGGGACTGTCTCTATATGTTGCCAACTTGTACTTCCCAAGCGCTCAGTACAGTGCTCTGCACACAGTAAGCACTCAATAAATATGATTGACTGACTGAATGAATCAAATACTAAAATTATTATTAAAAACTTCAGATGTTTGCCTTTATTGAGCTGACAAATGCTTTTTTATTCATTGTTTGGGTTTTTTATGCTTTGTTAAGCATTTGCTTTGTGCCAGGAACTGTAATAAGCACTGGGGTAGATATAAGATAATCAGGTTGGACACAGTCCCCGTCCTACATGGGGGCTCAAAGTCTTAATCCCCATTTTACAGCTGAGGTAACTGAGGCATAGAGAAGTTAAGTGACTTGCCCAAGGTCACACAGCAGACAAGGGGAATAGCTGGAATTAGAACTTCGGTTTTCTGATTTCCAGGCCAGGGCTCTTTCCACTAGGTCCCACTGCTTATCATATCATGTTGATAATGGTATCTTCGAATGATGAAAGGGTCCCATTAGGTATTATCAGCTAAATCACTGGAAGCAGGGGTGGTCCTGTGCGGCTTTCTGGCTCCTGATGAGGAGCCGTGGTTAAGGCCGTGGATTGAAAACTGGGAATCTTAAGCCCTTGCCCAAGTTCTAGCATTGATTTCCTCGTCAGCTAAGCCCATTGTTGGGCAGGGATTTTCTCTATTTGTTGCCAAATTGTACTTTCCAAGCACTTAGTACAGTGCTTTGCACACAGTAAGCACTCAGTAAATGCGACAATGAATAAACAGTGCACTTGGATTCTCTGGACATTGGTTTCTTCACCCAAAAGAAAATGATCTAGATTCCCCTTAACACCCAAGTCCATCCCTGGGGACGTGTTTACAGATACCCATTCACTCTCTCAGGTTGCCAAACTATAAGCTTTTTAAAGGCAGGGATCATGTCTTCTAATTATTTTACTCTTCCAAGAGCTTAGTACTTTTGGGAGGGGCTTAAAATACTGTTGAATGATTAATTGACAGTATCATTGGTACTGTAGCTGCAACCCATTAACCCCATTTGTTGCCCAAAAGGGTTAGTGCATCCATCTATTGTTACATTATTTTATTATATTCCCCCAGGCACTTAGTACAGTGCTCTCCATACAGTAAAGGCTTGATAAATACGATTGATTTTTTAACTGACCTACCGTGGGGTGGTTTGGTACTCAAGGGACAAACAGTGCCATCCGGTACATTCAGATGACCTTTCCTATCAATCAATGGTATTTTTTGGTCACATGTGCAGAGAACTGTACTAATCGCTTGGGAGAGTACAGTATAACAGAATTAGCAGACACGTTCCCTGTCCACAACGACTTTACCATCTAGAGGAGAAGACACATAATTGAACTGTTCATTAATAGTGTACTGAAAATTAGCCTTTACTGTTCATTTAGATAAGTTCCTATATGACAAAGTTCCTTCAGTCTCCTCTTGACTCTGAAAAACTGTAAATTTTGTCATGCGATGGCAGACACTCCAATATTGGTTGACAGCACCTTTCTGTTTCTCCATTCCTCCTGAGCTTTTTTTAAAAAATATAATGGCATTTATTACGCGCTTACTATGTGCAAATCACAGTTCTAAGTGCTGGGGAGGTTGCAAGGTGATCAGGTTGTCCCACGATGGGTTCACAGTCTTGATCCCCATTTTACAGATGAGGTCACTGAGGCCCAGAGAAGTTAAGTGACTTGCCTAAAGTCACACAGCTGACAATTGGCGGAGCCAATATTTGAACCCATGACCTCTGAACTCCAAAACCCGGGCTTTTTCCACTGAGCCATGCTGCTTCTCTACAGTTCCTACCAGCCCTATTAGTTACAACAGTTACTATTCTACAGTTCACTCTGAACTGTCTGTTTACATATCCCTAAAGAAGAATCTTACCCATTTTATTCATCTTTACCAATAATCTCACTCATTCCTGAGAACAAGAAACTGTCCTCTCAGGACAAGCAAATAGAACCCTAGAAAAACCTAATACCATCACAAGGATTTCAAGGGATTTGGGATTAGATTGGGAGCAAAGGGAACAGTTGGTGACCATGCAATGTTCCTTTCAAAGGAGCACTGCTTTATTTTCACGGACAAAGCGTGCAAGTGGGCGGAGGCCCTCAAACACATGGCTGCAGTCTCACCATCATTTGTGTTACGTTCTCACCAAAGGACGACTCAAAAGCACCAGGGAGGAAAGGAAACAAGTCTACATAATAATTATAATATTTGTGACATTTGTTAATCTCTTACTATGTGCCAGGCACTATTCTAAGTGCTGGGATAGATACAAGGTAATTGGGTTGGACCCAATCCCTGTCCCACTAGGACTCACAGTCTCCATCCCCATTTTACAAATGAGGTAACTGAGGCACAGGGAAGTGAAGTGATTTGCCCAAGGTCACACAGCAGACAAGTGGTGAAGCTGGGATTAGAACCTTGGTCCTTCTGATTCCCAGTCCTGCACTCTATCCTCTAAGCCATGATACATTTTCATGGCCCTCCATCTGATCACTACAAAAGAGTGGGCCAGTCGGCAATATGCCTGAAGAGGCCAGCAGTCCCAGGGAGCCAATCAATCAATGGTATTTACTGAGCGCTTACTGTGTATAGAGTATTAAGTGCTCGGGAGAGACCAGAGTTGGTTGGCATGATCCCTGCCCTTAAGGAGCTGTCAATCCATCTAGTGAGTTTACAATCTGTTTTTTAAGCCTTTAGAAGGGTTTCTCACTAAATCATTACCCACCATATTAGCGTTTCCTGGTGCAAAACTTTTTATAACCCCCACTGAGTTTCCAAACTCCTATTAGATCTAATTCCAAATGCATTTGTCCTGCCTTCCCCTTGTCTTCTTGGTTGACAAGTCAGTTCCTCCTCATGAATTTTCCAGCATCCTGTCCTCAGTCAGGAGGCCCACTTGCTAAGCTTTCTTTTTAGCTGAGCCCCAGAATTACTTGAGGCTACTGTGTGTGGGCTGCTTACCAGGCCCATATCCTGTAAGGTGGCAGAGGTTTGACCACTCTTCCAATAAACAAAGTAGAGATCCTTACAGGAGACATTTTCACACATTTTGGAATAGGACAGATGCAACTGAGGTTAACCTGAGATTTTACTCTTTTATCCCAATGTGGCAGTGTGGTCAGGGCCATCCAAGTAGAGCAATCACTGGACAAATAAAAAGATTTACAGAATTATAGGCTGGAAGGGACTCTAAGATGTCATTTAGTCCAGTGTCCTTCAAGCACAGCCACAGGGGTAGCATGCAGGCACCAGATAATTTGGGGGTAGCCATGGCATAGGTGGGCCACACTTGAGAATCACTTTCAGCCCATGATGCTGGTTTTTGGAGAAGGGGGGAGGGAGCAGGTGAGGAAAGAGGAAGCCAGCCCAGCAGTGACCTTGGTATTGGAAAGGGACTGGGGTGATGGGGGGGAAAAAGAAATGTGTGACGAAGTGGGTGGGCAGCAGATAAGAAAGCAGGGAAGGAAACAGTGGGAGGAATCCAAGAACCCTCCACCGTTCTCATACTGATTGCAGGGCCACTCTTACAGTGACTGCCAAGATGGCACCCTGGCATGGAGTCTCCTTGACACTGAAGACTTTTGTGGATAATGAAGACTTAACCCACTGTTCCTATTGCCATGAAGTAAAAGTGGATGATAGTAGGCCAAAGAAAAGAGAGCAGGGGAGAAATAAGCAAGGTAATAATAATTATTATTATTATGGCATTTGTTAAGTGCTTACTGTGTGCCAGATACTGAACTAAGTGATGATGATGATGATGGTATTTATTAAGCGCTTAGCTATGTGCCAGGCACTGTACTATGTGCTGGGGTTGATACAAGATGTGTCCAGCCCGATTTGCTTGTATTCATTCATTCATCCAAATACGATTGAATGAATGAATACAAGCAAATCGGGTTGGACACAGTTTGGACACAGTCCCTTATAATAATAATAATGGTGGTATTTGTTAAGCGCTTACTATGGGCAAAGCACTGTTCTAAGCACTGGGGGGATACAAGGCGATCAGGTTATCCCACGGGGAGCTCACAGTCTTAATCCCCATTTTACAGATGAGGTAACTGAGGCTCAGAGAAGTTAAGTGACTTGCCCAAAGTCACACAGCAGACAAGTGGTGGAGCCGGGATTAGAGAAGCAGCATGGCTCAGTGGAAAGAGCACGGGCTTTGGAGTCAGAGGTCATGAGTTCAAACCCCAGCTCTGCCAATTGTCAGCTGTGTGACTTTGGGCAAGTCACTTAACTTCTCTGGGCCTCAGTTACCTCATCTGTAAAATGGGGATTAAGACTGTGAGCCCCATGTGGGACAACCTGATCACCTTGTAACCTCCCCAGCACTTAGAACAGTGCTTTGCACATAGTAAGTGCTTAATAAGTGCCATTATTATTATTAGAGCCCATGACCTCTGGCTCCCAAGCCCGGGCTCTTTCCACTGAGCCACGCTGTCCCACATGGGGCTTACAGTCTCAATCCCCATTTTACAAATGAGAGAACTGAGGCCCAGAGAAGTTAAATGACTTCCCAAAGTCACAAAGCAGACAAGTGGCAGAGCTGGGATAGAACCCATGACCTTCTGACCCCCAGGTCTGTGCTCTACTACACCATGGGGGAATGAAACCAAAGGATGAAGGGCAAGAGGAGAGTGAGGGCAGAAGTGAAGGGCAAGAGGGAGAGTCAGGGGCAGCCCAGAGCCAGTTATGCTGGACCCTCAGCATCAAGGCCTCTATCTCATCGAGTGAGGAGCAAAGAGATTGGAAAAGTTAACCAGTTTCTTAGCGAATGATTCACCAGACTAATGACGACAATAATGATAATAATAATGGTATTTGTTAAGCCCTTACTATGTATCAAAAAAATTTAAAAAATTAATTATGGCATTTATTAAGTGCTTACTACATGCAAAGCACTGTTCTAAGCACTGGGGAGGTTACAAGGTGATCAGGTTGTCCCACGGGGGGCTCAGTCTTCATCCCCATTTTACAGATGAGGGAACTGAGGCCCAGAGAAGTGAAATGACTTGCCCAAAGTCACACAGCTGACAATTGGCGGAGCCGGGATTTGAACCCACGGCCTCTGACTCCAAAGCCCGGGCTCTTTCCACTGAGCCACGCTGCTTCTCTTCAAGTGCTGTTCTAAGCACCGGGGTAGAGACAAGTTAATCATTTCTGAAGCAGCATGGCCTTGTGCATAGGGCACGGGCCTGGAAGTTGGAAGGACCTAGGTTCTAATCCCAGCTCTGCCACTCATCTGCTGTGTGACCTCGGGCAACTCACTTAACTTCTCTGGGCCTCAGTTACCTCATCTGTAAAATGGGGATTAAGATTGAGAGCGCCCTGTGGGACAGGGACTGTCCAAATTGATTTGCCTATACCCACCCCAGTACTTAGTACAGTGTGTGGCACATAGTAAGTGCTCTACAAATACCGTGAAAACAAACCAAAACGGATTGAATCCCCATTTTCCAGTTGAGGATAATGAAGCGGAAAGAAGTTAAATGAATTGTCTTGGATTTAAAAGCCAGGTTCTCTGACCCCCAGGCCCAAACTCTTTCCCCAACCACCATGCTAAAATAAGTCAGTCCTCCTTCAAACAAGCACCTATCCATCCTTCTTATGGCTAAAGTAGCCAAATCCAAATGAGCTTCCAGGTTTTTTTGTCAAATTTTTCGAGAGTAAGAACTAAAACCACAGGCGTGAGAACAAAGTTCAAACTTTATCTGCCTCTCCCATCTCACCTCTGGTGCTTATACATCACAAGACTGCACCCTCTTCTTAAGCACTGCTATTCACCAGGAGTCTTTCCACACTTGAGGCAAGTTGGACGATGCAGTTACAGTCTTTCATTCTTAGGGCCTTGGCTTTTATGGCTTCAACCGAGGGCCGCAATGGCACTTGAATATTGTTTTTTGTGGTTTAATTTTATAGATAACACATTTCCCACCCACCCCCTGACCTAGCCCTCAGAAATTTGGATGCGGGAAACCAAGCAGAATTCTGAAATCTGTAGGCCAGGTGCCCACATCATAGCTATTTAGGATTGACACATTGGTGGCTTTTGGCTAAACATCAAAGTGATTTCTTTTTCCTATTATCATTCCTCACAGGAAATTTAACTCCAGCGAACATATAATATTTTCAGTAGCTTTAACTCATTGCCGATTAATTACTTTTGGTTTTATTTATTGGGCTTCTGGTATTTCTGTTAAATTTAAGACTCTCCCAGAGTCTTTTAATTTTAATATTAAACTATTATTTATGGGAAATTTGAGCCGGGGGAATGGTAGTAGGAAGAAAAAAATAAAAGCATGATGAAAAGTTCTGTCATTTTTGCCTTTTAGGACAATATTCTGAAGTGTCTGTCTTTCTGTTGAATTGCATGAGGGTAGTTGGTTCTCAGTTCCATTGTCTCTCTTCCTCTCTGTCGGCTGATGAGCCTAAAAATCTGTGGGCAAGCTGCTTTTTTTTTGGTAATAATAGTAGTACTAATTTCATTCAATCATATTTATTGAGCGCTTACTGTGTGCAGAGCACTGTACTAAGCACCTGGGAAGTACAAGTTTGTTGGTATTTGTTAGCGCTTACTATGTGCCAAGCACTGTTCTATGCACTGGGGTAGATACAAGGTAATCAGTTTGTCCCACGTGGGGCTCACAGCCTTCATCCCCATTTTACAGATGAGGGAACTGAGGCCTAGATAAGTTAAGTGACTTGCCCAAGGTCACACAGCTAAGTGGCAGAGCCGGGATGGTATTCGTTAAGCACTTACTATGTGCCAGGCACTGTACTAAACACTGGACTTGATATAAGGTTAGACACAGTCCATGCCTCACATGGGACGCACAGTCTTAATCCCCATTTTACAGATAAGGTAAACTGAGGAACAGAGACGTTAAGTGATTTGCCCAACATCACAGCCAACAAGTGGGGGAGCCAGGATTTGAACCCAGGCGCATGTGATTCACGTTGTGATGGGTCATGTGAGGGGTACCAATCCACACTGCTGAACCCCGAATCAGTTTGAGCATCTGGGAGACTTCCCTTGAGCTTCTTCTTTCACTCTTTTGGGCCTCAGTTTCCTTCGCTGTAAAATGGGGATTAAGACTGTGAGACCCTGTGTGGGACAGGAACTGTGTCCAACCCGATTATCTTTTATCTATCCCAGCACTTAGAACAGTGCCTGACACATGAGAAGCAGCGTGACTCAGTGGAAAGAGCATGGGCTTTGGAGTCAGAGGTCATGGGTTTAAATCTTGGCTCCACCAATTGTCAGCTATGTGACTTTGGACAAGTTAAACTTCTCTGTGCCTCAGTTACCTCATCTGTAAAATGGGGATTAAGACTGTGAGCCTCCCCCGTGGGACAACCTGATTACCTTGTAGCCTCTCAAGTGCTTAGAACAGTGTTTTGCACATAGTAGTTGCTTAATAAATCTATTATTATTATTATAGTAAGGACTTAAATACCATAATTATTATTATTATGACCTTCAGTAAGTCACTTAGCTTCTCTGTGCTTCGGTTTTGTCAGCTGTAAAATGGGGATTCAATACCAATTCTCTCTCCTACTTAGACTGTTAGCTCTGTTTGGAACAGGGACTTGGTCCAACATGATTATCTTGCATGTACCCCAGTGCTTAATACAGTGCTTGGCACATACTAAAGCACTAAAATACTACAATTATATTTATTATGTGACTCCATTCAACTACAAGCAAAATAATTTCAACTGGAGAACCTGTAACTAATGTTTTAACAAAAGTGAAGGGCTCAAAGTCATACATAAGAACCCAAAGTTATGGAATGCTCTTCTCTGAGCAGAAAAATTTCTGGGTGTTTGTGTATCCAATAGCATAACAACAGAAGAAGTGCCATTAGTGAGTCCAGACCATAGTTCATCCAGTCCAGTATTCTGTATTAAAAGGATGCTCAGAGGACCAACTCATCCTAGACACCCATCCTAAAGGATATGAAAGTATCATCTAACATCCCTTTTCCCAACAATTATGGTTCTCATAACTTTCTTCCATGAACTGTCCTAGGCCTCTCTTGAACCTATTTTCTGTATTCTATGTTATTATTATTATATTACTATTATTATTATCCGACAGTATTTCTTTATTCTATATTGCGCTACTGAGAGCTCACCTACTCCAGGAGGCCTTCCCAGACTGAGCCCCTTCCTTCCTCTCCCCCTCATCCCCCTCTCCACCCCATCTTACCTCCTTCCCTTCCCCACAGCACCTGTATATATGTATATATGTTTGTACATGTCTGTTACTCTATTTATTTTACTTGTACATATCTATTCTATTTATTTTATTTTGTTAGTATGTTTGGTTTTGTTCTCTGTCTCCCCCTTTTAGACTGTGAGCCCACTGTTGGGTAGGGACTGTCTCTATATGTTGCCAACTTGTACTTCCCAAGTGCTTAGTACAGTGCTCTGCACACAGTAAGTGCTCAATAAATACGACTGATGATGATGATTGGGGAAGCAGCATGGCTCAGTGGAAGGAACCAGGGCTTTGGAGTCAGAGGTCATGTGTTCAAATCCCCACTCCACCACTTGTCAGCTGTGTGACTTTGGGCAAGTCACTTAACATCTCTGTGCCTCAGTTACCTCATCTGTAAAATGGGGATTAAGACTGTGAGCCCCACGTGGGATGACCTGATCACCTTGTAACCCCCCCAGTGCTTAGAACAGTGCTTTGCACATAGTAAGCGCTTAATAAATGCCATTATTATTATATTCAAAACTTCCCATGTTTTTTTAAATTTCCTTCTTCGAGCAGCTTCTTCGTTTACCATACCTCACTGCTCACCTACTACAACCCAGCCCTCACAGTTCTCTCCTTTAATGCCAGCCTACTGACTGTGCTTCAGTGGCATCTATCTCACTGCCAATCTCTCACCCACTTCCAACCTCTGGCCTGAAATGCCCTCCTTCTTCATGTCTGACAGGTGACCACTCTCCCCACATTCAAAGCCCTATTGAAGACACATCTGCCACAAGAGCCCTTCCCCAACCTTAGTTCCCTCATTTCCTTTTCTCCCACTCCCTTCTGTATCACCCTTGTACTTGAATTTGCACCCTTTAATCACCCCTCCTTCAGTCCCACAGCACTTAAGTACATATCCATCATTTATTTATATTAACATCTGTTTCCCTCTTTAAACTGTAATCTCATTGTGGGCAGGCAATGCATCTACCAACTGTGCTATATTGTACTCTCCCAAGCATTTAGTACAGTGCTCTGCACACAGTTAACACTCAATAAATACTATTGATTGTCATTCACTGAGCCTTATATGACTGGCTATAAGGTGGATGAAAAGTTGATTTGTTTTTATTTGTTTCTAGACCATGAAAAACCAGATTATTTTCATTATGTGGGAAGCTACCAAGAATGAGTAAAAATCCTGGTGTAAGGAGTCAGGAGTCTCGGCTTCTGGTTCTGCCTCTGCCACAATTTCATCCTATTTAGGTATACTTAATCTTTGCAAAAAATGATTTTTCCATTCAGGGTGCTCTGAATGTAATGATTAGATACTAGTTGTGAGCTTCTTGGGAAATAAAGGTGTTTTATAGTAACAATTGCAACCTGTGAATTCCTGAAGAGTATTTGCAAATCTTGGTTCTGTCTCTACATAGACCTTCAGAGATGCTGCAGGTATCACTATCACTTAATACTGGGGTGACAACGTCTTTATTGTTGGATTTAGCATATATTTAATTGTAGGAGTAATCTAGAGGCTGAGTCCCAGAATTAGAGACCACTCCCAACCACTGGGTTTGGGATTTATTATTTTCAGTGACTACAGAAGTATGCGGCCCCAGTATTATTGCCCCTGTTATCGATCAGGATCACCCCAGTAGGCCAAGCTTACCAACACTTCAAAGTGGCTGAGGTGGTGGTTTTGGGGAAGGGTGGTGCTTCGTAAAAACTTAGGATGCCCCGATGCTAAAGCTGAAACAGCTGAACAAACTTCACGGAGACAGCAAATCTCACAAGGGTAGTAGCCCCCACAGGGTAACCATGGAGCTGACCAGAGAGAGAGAGAGATCAGTAGCTGCGCACCAGAGACAGGACCAGCCTGACAGACTCAGTGGTGGGAGTTATAAATTCTCAGACGGCGCAGCCAACAATACTGCTAGACCACCAAAGCAGTACAGGAATAAAGAGAAGAAGCAGAGGGAAAGATTTCAAAGAGACACTCCAGAATTGATACAGGCTTCGAAAGGGGGCTTTAAAGTTAATGCGCAATGATTTCAGAAAAGCAGACCCATTTTCCCCCACCATAATCAATTTACCTCAAGATGAAAGTTTCTTCAAGCTAACGATTTGCATTCCATCTGTGATCGACATACATGCTACATTCTTCTAGGTATCTACAGTTACTGTAACAAAGCCAAGAAACAAAACGATAGACCAATAAACTACTAAATTCCACCATGTGAAAAAGAGTGGGGGCAGCATAAATAAAATGCTGCCTTACATGTAAAAGTTTTAATTCCACAACCATAAAAACATCATTTGTCAAAGCCGACCGTCATCTGCGATGCGGTTGGAGGAGGCGGGGTGGGAGTTAGGGAAGGGGGAAGGAGGGAGGAGTGATTGAATCTTTTTTTATCTCTTTTCCTGAGGAACGGCCTTTAAAATAATATCTGTGGTATTTTTAAGCACTTACTGAATGCCAGTGCTAAGCTCTGGGGTAGATGCAAGATAATCAGGTCCCACATGAGCTCCCAGTCTAAGTAGGAAGAAGAACGGGGATTGAATCCCCATATTGCAGATGACAGAACAGAGGCACAGGGAAGTTAAGTGACTTGCCCAGGGTCACACGGCAGGTAAATTGTGGAGCCAGGTTTAGAACCCAGAGCCTCTGACTGCCAGGACCGTACTCTTTCCGCTAGTCCATGCTCCATCCATTTAGGCCACTGACAGACCAGGCAACATTCCAGACCATTTCCTTTTTATTTTGAAAAGGCCAGTTGACCAAATGGGCCTTTTCTGCCCAAATGAGTCCAAGGTCCGCCAGGAAGTGAGCTGCTTAAACATCAGGAGTAGGAGATCTTCTTGACCCACAATGGCTGCATCTGCGACTGTTGAGCTCTGAGCCACAAGGAGCCTGAAATTCTGCAGCCAGTCTAGCCGAAGTACCCTACTGCTCCTCTCAGAGGCTTAAGTCTTTTATCAATCATCATCATCAATCGTATTTATTGAGCGCTTACTGTGTGCAGAGCACTGTACTAAGCGCTTGGGAAGTACAAATTGGCAACATATAGAGACGGTCCCTACCCAACAGTGGGCTCACAGTCTAAAAGGGGGAGACAAAACCAAACATACTACAAAATAAAATAGAATAGATATGTACAAGTAAAATAAATAAATAGAGTAATAAATATGTACAAACGTATATACATATATACAGGTGCTGTGGGGAAGGGAAGAAGGTAAGGTGGGGGGGATGGAGAGGGGGACGAGGGGGAGAGGAAGGAAGGGGCTCAGTCTGGGAAGGCCTCTTGGAGGAGGTGAGCTCTCAGTAGGGCCTTGAAGGCCTTTTATGTTACTTTTGTATTTTTGTTTTACCTTTCCTAATATGTCTGTCCCCAGCCCTTTCTCTTCCCTCACCTTTGTGCTTTTTCTTTTAAATCCTAGTACCAGGTATTTACATAATTGGCAGTCAGTACGTTCTATTACTCTTTTTCATGATAGTAATTGTGGTTTTTGTTAAGCCCTTAGTCAGGGCCAGGCATTGTACTAAGCTCTAAGGTAAATACAAGATAACCAGGTCAGACACTATCCCTGTCCCACACAGGACTCAGAGTCTAATAATAATATTAATAATAATAATGATGGTATTTGTTAAGCGCTTACTATGTGGAAAGCACTGTTCTAAGTGCTGGGGAGGTTACAAGGTGATCAGGTTGTCCCACGGGGGGCTCACCGTTATAAGCCCCATTTTACAGTTGAGGTAACTGAGGCACAGAAAGGTTAAGTGACTTGCCCAAAGTCACACAGCTGACAATTGGCGGAGCTAGGATTTGAACCCATGACCTCTGACTCCAAAGCCCGTGCTCTTTCCACTGAGCCACGCTGCTTCTCAAGTAAGAAGTAAGAAGGAGAGCAGGTATTTAATCTCTATTTTACAGATGAGGATATTGAAGCACAGAGAAACTTGGGCAAGCCACAGCTTTTCTATGCATCAATTCCTTCACCTGCAAAATGGGTATTAAATCCTCCACCCTCTGACTTAGACCGTGAGCCCCCTGTGGATCAGGGACTGTGTCCAACCTGATTATCTACCCCAGCGCTTAGTTCAGTGCCTGGCACATAGTAAGTGCTTAACAAGTAAAAAATTAATGTGACTTGCCCAAGAGGTCACAGCAGGCTAGTAATGGAGCTGAGATTAATAATAATAAGTAGGCCATGTTCCTTGTCCATGATGGTGGGGGGAGGAAGGAGCCAGCCCCAACCAGTAGCAGGCATACAAATGGGTGAGAGCACAGCAGTATCTGTTGCTGCAGAGGGTGTGTGGAGGTATTCTGTTCCATGGCTATAGACTGCAACCTTCCACCAATCGAAGGTATTTATTAAGCACTTACTGTGTGCAGAGCACTGTATGAAGCACTTGGGAAAGTACAATGCAACAGAGTTGGTAGTTGTGATCTCTTCCCTCGAAGAGCTTAATTAACCCCCATCAGCCATCAGGCAGTCTCTGAGGTGATCACAGGGGGATCAAGGAGAGAGTAAGGATGGGACTGGTCAACCTATCATTAGTACTAGAAAAACAATTGAAGTACATGACTTTCTGGTAATGGGATACCCTCTCCCTTTTAACCCTAAACAAAAATCCTACGCAAGTAGAAGACTCAGGGTGTGGACTGGTCATTCAGAACATTTGACCATTTGATCCTTAGCAGCAGGAGACTATACCCCGGTAGACTGAGCAGTCCTATTTAGGGATGCAGTACTCACCCCACTTGGGAGAGAGGCTCAAAAAGGTGCCCAAAGCCTTGCCTGCTCCACCCAAATCAATCCTCAATCATGCACCTCATAAACTTCTAACTGCCATTGAGCAGAACATTTGAAATGCCACTGTCTTCCTTGTATGCAAATTGGAAAAGCAGACTAGGAAAGAAATATTTGGCAAGATTTTACAACTGCTCAGGTCTCCTGAGTCACATAGCATGTTACTCAAACTTGTAAAACATGCTCACTCCCTTCCGCATACCAAAACACAGTCTTTAGAACATTAACAGCTCAGTAAGTTATCAGTTCTTAACAATGATCACATCTTTTATATTCCAAAAGCTAGTGCTTAAGAGTCCAACACAAACAGTCGTAGAAGTCATTCCATTACTTACTAAATCAAAACCACGATCACATTAAACCAAGTCAGAAACACACATAAAGTCAATTATAGGACATTTATTTGCCCCCGCCATTAAGTTGTAAGTTCTTTGAGAATGGGGAACCTGTATTTGGCTTCTGTTGCCCTCTTCCAAGAATTGAGTAGGGTGCCTTGCATTGAATGTTAGATTAAGAGAGTGTTGTTTAGTAAACAATGCAAAAAAGACACCAACAATTGGGAAGCAGGACAATGTACCTAAGCTAGAGGAGACCTGAAAACTTTAGCACCCAGTGACCTTTCTGAGGGCTTCTACAACCTCTAATGATCCTTCTATGCACACCAAAAACAAGTTAGGACTATGTCCCAGGCTTTTGAGCAGTGGAAAGTGATTTTGGTCTCTTTCTTTTGTTTCTCCCTGGAGAAAGAGGGAAAGACAAGGGTTCTGTAAGGGGGAGGGACAAGGACAAGGCAATAACGATGCTAATGGGGAAAGAATTAGGTACACAGTGGTCCCCAATTGTTGAATAACTGTTCACAGGAAAGAGGCAGTCAGGAGAGCAGAATCTTACCTTCAGAAGAGATTGTGTGGGGAGTTTTAGTTTTTTGAGGTTTTTTATTATTAGTATTATTATTACACAGAGCCGTTACTGCTACCTTTGCTTTTCAGGTCTTTGTATGGGGCAGTGACCAATCACTGCCTGGTGCAGGGAGAGCAGTGAAAAAAATCAATTTTTCAATCAATCGTATTTACTGAGTGCTTACTGTGTGCAGAGCACTGTACTAAGTGCTTGGAAAGTCCAAGTTGGCAACATATAGAGATGGTCCCTACCCAACAGTGGGCTCACAGTCTAGAAGGAGGAGACAGAGAACAAAACAAAACATATTAACAAAATAAAATAGAATAGATATGTACAAGTAAAATAAATAGAATAATAAATATGTACAAAAACAGTAATAATAGTATTTGTTAAGCGCTTTCTTTGTGCCAAGCACGGTTCTAAGCACTAGAGTAGATACAAGTTAATCAGGTTGGACACAGTCCCCGTCCCACATTGGGCTCACATTCTTCATCCCCATTTTTTTTTTTTTTTACAGATGAGGTGACTGAGGCCCAGAGAAGTTAAGTGACTTTTCCAAGGTCACACAGCAGACATGTGGCAGACCTGGGATTAGAACCCAGGTCCTTCTGACTCCCAGGCTCGTATTCCATCCACTATGTCATGCTGCTTCTCAACTTCTGAACGCAGACTTGTTCCTTGTACTCAGGGTAGGCGTTAGGGGAAACTGGTGGGATGAGGACCACAATTGTGGGGGTGGTGGGGTAAAGCTTCCCTGCAGATAAAATCCCCAAGAAGCAATTTAAACTTTCAAAAACTAGGAAAAAGGGCTCCGTTTCCCCAACCATAGGACTCCAGGATCCCCCTGCAGATCTGGTTCAGTGACCTACTTGGGGCTAAGAACCCCAAGGCTCTTCATTTAAGAAACACTGACAGAAACAATAACAAGGGGCAATAAGGTACAGCAGATGTACCAACTCCTCACATACTTCAGCAATAATAATAATTATTATGGTTCTGAAGCACTTACTAGGCCTTAAGCACAAGAGTAGATACAAGATAATCAGGCTGGGGACAGTCCCTGGCCCACCTGGCACTCGCCGCCTAAATAATAATAATGATGGCATTTCTTAAGCACTTTCTATGTGCAAAGCACTGTTGTAAGTGCTGAGGAGGTTACAAGGTGATCAGGTTGTCCCACGGGGGGCTCACAGTCTTAATCCCCATTTTACAGATGAGGTAACTGAGGCCCAGAGAAGTTAAGTGACTTGCCCAAAGTCACACAGCTGACAATTGGTGGAGCCAGGATTCAAACCCATGACCTCTGACTCCAAAGCCCATGCTCTTTCCACTGAGCCATGCTGGGAGGAAGAACAGATTATTTAATCCCTGTTTTACAGTTGAGGAAACTGAGACCAAAAAGAAGTTAACTGACTTGTCCAAGGTCACACAGCACCCAAGTAGCAGAGCTAGTACTAGTATTAGAGAAGCAGCATGGCTCAGTGGAAAGAGCATGGGCTTTGGAGTCAGAGGTCATGGGTTTGAATCCTGGCTCCATCAATTGTCAGCTGTGTGACTTTGGGCAAGTCACTTCACTTCTCTGGGCCTCAGTTCCCTCATCTGTAAAATGGGGACTAAGACTGTGAGCCCCCCATGGGACAACTTGATCACCTTGTAACCTCCCCAGTGCTTAGAACAGTGCTTTGCACATAGTAAGCACTTAATAAATGCCATCATTATTATTATTTTTATTATTAACAACCCAGGTCCTCTGCATCCCAGGCCCTTGCTCTGTTCACTAGGCCACACTGCTCCCCAGTTACTAGGCTTCACCAAGGCCTCTTGGAAGAGATAATGGATTTTAATGTCATTCATTCATTCATTCAATCGTATTTATTGAGCGCTTACTGTGTGCAGAGCACTGTACTAAGCGCTTGGGAAGTACAAATCGGCAAAGTGGTGGTCTGTTATTCTAGATAGAAAATGCAAGTTTTCAACTCCAAGTACTATTTAATAAGCACTTACTGCATGAAGAACACTGTGCTAAGTGCTGGGAAAAAGTACACAGATCAATCAATCGTATATATTGAGCGCTTACTGTGTGCAGAGCACTGTACTAAGCGCTTGGAAAGTACAAGTTGGCAACATATAGAGATGGTCCCTACCCAACAGTGGGCTCACAGTCTAGAAGATGGGAATTAGTCATGGATCCTGTCCCTCAAGGGGCTCAGAATCTAAGACAAAGCCCCATAGAGAATCTAGACTAGAGAGTCAGATCAAAACGCAAGCGGAAAATCCCTCCCAAACATCCCCATCTCAAGCTTGTCTTTCCACTTGCAAAGGATTCTGTCAAGTCACCTTGGAAGTGCGATCAGAACTAACACTTTATGTTTGCTAAATGCCTCGAGGGGATTTGACGAGGCCTTTTGCGAATAACCAGGACAACTTAGTCTCCCAATCAATCAATAAACGGTATTTTTTGAACGTTTACGGTGTGCAGAGTACCGTGGCTTGGAAATAGGAAAGGGTTTTGTCTCCCAATCCTCCCCCAGCCCTCAGTGTGGTCTGAGCAAGTTCTTCCTCTTTCAGGAAGAGCGTTCAAGTCTGGGGCCCCCCCACAGAGCAGCTTGTGCCCTATCACCTGCTCCTCTTTGCTCTGGTCATTTTCACAAGGCAGCAGAGTGGGGAGCCAAGGCAGGCGGCAACCCCAGCACATTGTCGAAATAATGGAGTGCTCAATGCCAAAAGGAAATGTGGGCTAAAGAACTTTAATGAGAGGGTAAGCAAAGAGCCGCTGGTTTCAAGCGGTGCAGTGTGTCAGCGAGAGAGAACAGCAGCCCTGTTGGCACTGGTACAGGCCAGAGCCTTAATCTGTAAATCACTGTGCAGCCCAATATGTAAAAAAAAAAAAAAAAAAAACCCAAAAAACAACAAAAAACCCAAAAAACAGTTTGGCCACCCCTGAAGCATAGGCATCTAGCAACAAAATTATCTCCTGTGCTAACCTCCTATCACCCATGTGAAAATGCAAAAACACTCAGACAGCCAAAAAAAATGGAAGGAGGGCTTGCCAAAGTTTAATTACAGTTAATCAAGATGGTAAAAGATGATAAGCATATGTCCCATAATCTTAAATAGAAAACACAAAACACACACAAACCCCCTTCAAAACACTGATCTGTATATTCTCCCATATCCCTTTATAAGTGAACTCTAAGATTTCTGGCAACCAGCTTGAAAGACATTAGTAATTAGGTTCAAAAATAAAATTTGAATGCAGTGCATTGGTAGCTATTATGAGGTTTAAATTCTGTGTGACTCTGGCAGGTTGAATTCCCATCTCCTCCCAACCACAATACTACAAAAAGCATTGGGGAGGCTTATATTTGGAAATAAATTAGAGATATGCTTCTCCTGAAATATTCCTATTTTCTTGAACAAAAACCTAGATTGTTCACTGGTCCAGTCATCAGAAGACTTGATCTCTTTCTGAAAATGGTGACCTGACATTATGAGAGAAAGCAGGATTAGGCTAATTAGATAATACAATCTTGCAAATAGCTTTGAAAAACCATGAAGCCCACAAAAATGTGCGTTGGTCCTAGCCCCACCGAAATCACCTCCTCCCTCCTTTCCCACCTGCAGGTTCTATCTCCTGAATATAGTATTTGTATTTTAGGTGTTTTAGGTTTTGACTGCCTCCTTTCATAACTGAGGTACTATTCCCTATAATAACTGTACATTTAGTATCTAGAACTCAGATACAACTAGAACTTAAACTAGAACTTAAATAGAAAGATTCAGTGGGTGGAATATGGGAGAGGAAGGTGCAGAAAACTAGATTTTCTTCCAAGTTTAAGCTTGGGAATCTCCAGTTAAGACAGCAACCCAGCCTCCTAATGCCTCAGTTTACCACCTAAAGCATGAGTTGCTTGTCTTCTCTATTAGATTGTAAACTTCTTTAAAATACTCAGTACTATGATCCCTGTGAACAGAAATTGGCAACTCAGAAATTCTAACTTACTGATTTGCTTACAGAAAGGGAGGTGAAGAACTCATACGGTAGCCGTTTAGAAATAGGCTGAATTTTGAGAATAAAATTACTCTTATTTGTGTTGCGGTAAGTGAAGTTACTCCAGAAACTCCATTATCAATGCAACGAGGTTGAAACTCTCACGGTCAATCCAGGGAAGGGGCACAAGGAAGAAGATTTTTCTTCATACCACAGCTGGAAGATAAATAGGAAAGCATCTTTCGGCAAGTTTCCTAACACATTTTCCCTTCTTTCAAATTATAATTCTTTCTGCCAGTATTCTTTGGGTCATTTAAATCCTTTTCTCACTTTGAATTCTAAACCTCTTAAGTTCAGGCTTCCTCTGTTCCCTTCACCCCTGTTCTTCTTACCCTACCTATTTTCTTTTCCCACATATAGGGAAAGAGGAAGAGATGGAAAAAGAAAAGAACAGTGCTCAAGTATCAATAGAGTGACTTTGGTCAGCCCCATGGCTCCAAGTCAGCTCTTAGAAGCTTACTTCTTCCACACCAGCACATACCTGGCCAGGTTAATGGTTTCTTGAGTTGGCGTAGGTCCGAGAACACTGACATTGTTCTTAAGGAACAGTGGGTTCCCAACTATGCTTAAGGACACTGGCCACTAACATCCTCTCAAAGCCTTGCTCAGTTATTCTCAGGGTAGAAATGAAGTAAATTAGAGAAGAGAGAGAATGAGAAAAAACAGAAAACTACCAAAAAAATTCCCATTGATATTTTACACCTATTTCCTGCATCCCCGACTCTGTCCCCAAACCAAATGAATCTAACCCTTTTTTTTTCCAGAAATCAATGGTATTTATTGAGCATTTGCTGTGTGCCAGAGAGGGCACTAAGTGCTTGGGAGAGCCCAACAGTAGATGGATATGATCCCACATCTCAAGGAGTTTACAATCTAGAGGGAGAGGCAGATATTAAAATAAATTACAGAGTGTACAGGCAACTATCAGGAAATGTACATCATTGCAGTAGAGAGAGGAGGAGTATTAAAGTGCCTAGGGGTTATGGAGGCAAATGTGTAGGTGATACAAAAAGGAGGGGGAATAGGGTGGGGAGAGGCTAATCAGGGAAGGCTTCCTGGAGGAGGTGTAATTTTAGTAGGGTTTGAAGATGAGGAGAGTGGTGGTCTGTTGGATATGAAGGGGAAGGGAGTTCAGGTAGGACAGAAGACACGAGCAAGGGTTCGACAATGAGAGAAATTAACCTCTAGCTAGGTAAATTTTGAGTTCCCCTTATTTTGAGGAAACGTCGAAGCTACTCGAAATAACTATACGGAAATAAGCAACCAGGAGAGGCAGAGAGCAGAAGCATAGCTTCTGCTTGTGAAAACAAATTTGATAATTTTGGTTGGAACACATTCTTGGCATTTTTTTAGGGAGAACGAAGGTAGATTTACCTAAGCAAGAGGAGACATAACTGAGATTTAACAGTTACAGTAAGGGCCTCCAGAGATTTTTTTTATTTCGGCCAGTACCACTAACTCTAATATCGTTTAGAATGTAAATGACACTCTTGCTTTCTTGGATCAAACTGCTTAATTTCACATACTTCCAAAATTGCAGCAGCTTCCACTAATCTTCATGAGAGGAGTGGCCTTTCAACTTTTTCCGATACAATCATTTCTCCATGTCAAGTAAGAAAATGTGATCGGCCCAAGATGAATTACATGATGTAATAGGATCAATCTCAATGCCCTAATACAGGGGACTGCTGCTGCCAGGACCCAGCACTAGAAAATTTCATAACCCCCGAAGTTCTACACAAAGCATGTGTACCAATATCCCTTTTTTCCAATACAGTATACAGCCACTTAAAAAAAACCCCACCCAACACTCCCCTGATGTTTAAGACAGGAAGTGAAGAAAACAACTCCTTTTCCTGCAAAACCTCCTGAGAAGAATTTGTGAAGCCAGAAGGCCCCCTCTGGAAGTTGGCCAGCATACTTAGATTAACACCCTCCTATTCTTGCAGTGCGGGCACCAAGCTGTTTGACTAGGATCTAGTTGCATTAGTCATTCAAGATCTCAGTTTTCCACCCAGGCTGAAAGATGGCATCTCCAAGCTGGGGATCTCTCCAAGCTGGGGATCTCTCCAAGCTGGGGATCTCTCCGAGGGAGTACTCAGAGGAGAACCTGAGGTCTGCTTTAGCAGCCTCTTTGCTCAGAGAGGGCAGCAATTTACAGAGGTCACTGGACCTGTGGGATTTCAGTTGTCAATAGCAGGCCAGTGGTATTTAACCTTACTTTCTTTCCCTCCAACATAGGTCATGTGGCTCATTCCAAAGAGTGGATGAGATTAAACTGGCCAGTGGTCACAGTGATCCCACTAGCAGGAGGAAACACTCAGGGTTAGATTTGGGATTTACCTAAGAGAGGATTTATTTATTTCAGGGAGTAGAGATTGGCAGTTTGAAGAACTCCTTAATCCCCCACTCTTCCTATGCTCTCAAATGAAGCTGTGATGAGGAGTACTTTCTTCTATCTATCTTTGAAAGAGGTTGGAAACTTTCCTCTCAGAAGAAAGCCTCTCCTCAGTGATCAGTAGGCATCCAGGTTACAAATGACAGAGGACTCCTTGCAGACCTACCCTATAAGGATATCCCAGGAGTTTCAGCTGGTTAAGTTTTGAATAGTAGTATTAATAGTATTTATTAAGCACTATCTATATGTAGAACACTGTACTAACCACTGGAAAAGAGCATGCAGTTAGGGATTGGGACAGTAACAGATGATGCAATGGATAGAGATCAAGAATAAATCATGGGGTTAAAGACGTCAGTCCTAGTCATGTTGACTACCCATTGGTTCCCTGATTCATCAGGGTCTGCATGACCAACAATGATGCATCTGATTCATCCCTCTGGCTAAAATAATTGCCCATCTGAGATAGAAGTTGCTTCTTTATTTTATTACTGAAGGAGAACATTTTCTGTCATGGGGACGGGGGCCTTAAAACTCTCCATTGGTTCTGGAAGTTATCGTTCTAGTGCTTTAGCAGAGCCAACAAAGTATGTGAAATAGAAATCAACACCAATACCCATGGTCTAAGTTCTTTCAATGAAAAGATCCCAATAGGAATTATATACAGTATGAATATCCAGGCTCCCTCCCATTTCCATGCATGGGTAAGCATCCCCCAGAGTAGTGTAGGTGGGCCTTTCTAAATACAGAGGGCAATCTGGACAGCCGTTCTGGGACCCCAATCTCTCAATTGGTTGAACACACTCCATCACAGGTTGGGAGAGGCCGTGCTAACCTGGGAGATAGATTTTTTGAAACCTCTAGAAATTGGAATATCAAGATTAGCAGTGCATGCAGCAATGATATATACTTTTGATAGGCTACAACCTTGAAAAGCAGCCCAACCCATCTAAAATGCATCAGATCCATACTCTCATTAGTGGACTCACATCTGCTTCACAATTCATCCTTTCACTTTTAAAACCCTGTCCACTAAGCGTATGGCCTTTCCCCCCTTACAATGCTCTTCTTCTAGTCTACTGAATTTTAATGCATGGGTTACTTAGTGTGCCTCTCTTCCTTGCATAGTTTATCTCTGTTAAGCACTTTCCTTCCCCGCCCCCCCCCCCCCCCTTTGAAGTTTTTTGACCAACCTGAATAGAATGATTGACGCCCAGTTAAATTTATGGCTTACTTACAGTACATAGTATTTTCTTTCCAACTTGCATGATACATGTATAAAACAACACACATTTTTTTCGTTACTGGCACGTACGCTCAGGCTATTTGATAATATAAAATGGCATTTATCATTTGAATATGTATTTATTTTGTTTTGGTCAATTCTTTGGCTACACTTCACATTATTTGCTATGGGAAACTGTATTTCATTTAGCACATTTCCATGGTGTTAGTTAAGAGGGCTAAACTGCATGTAGCAGTATTCTCAATCCAATTAGATATTGTTTAATATTTATACACTTGAGAGTATAAAGAAACTGTTTCCATGCAGGCAAAATAAAATGGACAGTTGAGTAATTATCTGGCAAGTCTAATCAGTGTTGACATCCAATTTAGATAACTTAAGCCCTCCTCCCAAAACTGCCTGAACTTCTCAACTCGCTCTGTGGGTACACGAGAAGTCTGCACCTTTGTGAAGGACTAAGAAATGATAGGACCTTGGGTCACCTTCTTTTATTGTATTCCACCAGTTGGAAGCACAGCTTTACAGGCCACATCCTCTGATCAGTTCCCCAACACAGGATCTGATTGGTGGACACAACTGCCAACCTAATTTATTTACTGAGCGCTTACTGTGTGCAGAGCACTGTACTAAGCACTTGGGAAGTACAAGTTGGCAACATATCGAGACAGTCCCTACCCAACAATGGGCTCACAGTCTAGAAGGGCCCATGCTCTATCCAATAGGCCATGCTGCTTCTATTGCATATTTCATAATTTAAAATGTCCTAGAATTCCTGAAAAACACCAGAACAGGCTTTTGTTTTGTGGAACGAAATCCAGGGCTTCCTGAATGGCGGCGTGTACCCCAGCCCTGCTTATATAGCTAGAGCCCAAATTGATCATTCAGGTTAAAATCCTAGGATCCTTCGGAAGCCATTTTGCAAGAGTAAAAATGACTATTCTTCCTCTTTTAGTCAGAAATTGTGAAATAGCACCTAATCCACTTCACCCAACTCTCCTGTCCAGGCTTTCAGGAGCCGGAGAACCAATCACGTCTCATGTTTTCTAAGGGACTTAATGGCCTAAACATAACTGACTTCTCATTAGGTTCAGGTCTTATTTAATCAGCAAAACTAGATTGAAAGTTATCAAAAAACTTGAATTTTTTTCCAAAAGTCATTTATCTTTGGGAGAAATTCCACATTGCTCTCAGCTGCACAGGGATGCTACTTATATGATCATGGACAGCACTTGATAGGCAGCTTAGGTGTTCTTTAGCAGTCTCCCCTCAAACTACTGACCTGGTTTGACCCCACTTTTTAAGAACTGATAGGATGATAGGACTCCAACCAAAGCTGGCATGGCCCAGTCTATGGATAAAATTTAATGCCTTTTTGTTGCTTTTCCTAGTGGGTGACAGAATACATTTTTTCCTAATGCTTCCGCTTGTGCATCTTCACTACAGTAAGAGTCTTCTATGCATGTCTACACAACACAAGCAAATTCGGGATGTGTTGTGGAGGGGCCAAGAAATAGGAGAAGAAGAATGGAGAGAGGCAGAAAATGCTTATTTTACTTGTAAATCACATCACCTCTCTGGGGTTTTTCTTTCCTTTGCCCAGTTTTTCTCCCCTTCCTCCGGTTAGTTAATAGCACTGGTAAAACAGAAGCAGAAAACAGCTTTTGGATTTGGAGTTGGGGTGACCATGGCCCATGTCATCTGAGGGACAAACGCTCAGTTGGAACAGAGAAACCACAACTTCACCCCACCTAACTGGTGGCTTCAGCTGCTCTGTTTCATGCTTTATCTGATTTTGCAGGCAGCCTCCTGGGTTAACAAGGATTGAAGCAAAGCAATTTAACAGTCCAGCTTTTTTCTCTGTTTCCATCCACTGAGCTCAATACTAGCAGCTGTTCAACTAACCACAAGAGCCTTCTCTGTTTTTCCTTGTATTGGCTCTCAGTAACCCAATTAGCCTCTTGTTAACAACACACCTGCAGGGTCTTTGCCCTCAGACAATTCCACCATGCTTTAAAGAACCTTGACTTTTCTGAATGTGCCATCATTTACAGTGCCATATTTTCAGACAGGCACAAGACTGTCATATGTTGCCGACTTGTCCTTCCCAAGCGCTTAGTACAGTGCTCTGCACACAGTAAACGCTCAATAAATACGTTTGAATGAATAATACCCACAGGAAGGAGCAGTCCCATCTGGCAAATCCTCAGTTTTTGAAGCTGTCATTTTTGTTTGAATCTCCTCCCAGCCCCTGCTCCCACATGACAGGAACTTTACTGTCCCCTATTTAATCGCCTCCCAAGTCCGATACTAAATGTATGTCTGAATTATATGGCAGATCCTGCTGGGTGGGGGTTGGGGGCAAGACAGAGTTTGCCTTTTGACTCAAAAGGCTCTCATTTCAAAACTTCAGAGGAGCAACTTGGCCTAGACCAAGATGCAGGTCTGTTTCCCTCTCACTTCTTCGCTGTGGCTTGTAGGAGGATCCAACCGCAGGGCCTGGAGAGAATCCACCCTGCCCTTTGAGCAACGACAGACTGGGAAATGCAGTGGGGCTGCTGCCATGTTAGCCACCTCGAGTCTTGGCCCCTCTGAGGTAGGCTTCCATGGACAACCTCTCACTCCCATTTTATATAAAGTGTCTGTAGAAATGAGGGTTTTTTTTTTTTTGACAAGCCTTCACGAAGCACTTGGGAGCCAACTCCCATACATAATAGAGTAGTCATTTCCATAAAACAGGCTCTTTTCCATGCCAAATGCCAGACATTTACAAGGCCCGGCCTCTTGCCGGCGCTTGGGATCCTGCAGGCAAGTGGGGGGAAAGTGGTTTAAGAACAATAAATACACACTCTTAACCCTTCTGCACAGTGTTCAGCAGAGAATCTGGCTGATGCCAAAGCTCCACAGCCCCCAAGGTCCTTCACGGAATGCTGCACCCCAAACTCCCCCACCCCATTTTGAATGCGTTTCATTACTGCAGCCCAGGAGAAACAAAGGGACAGTGTGAAGAAAAAAAAAAAAGCCAACAAACCAACAATCATCTGCTTGCTGCAGTTTGAAAGTAGTAGAGTCGGTTCTACAGTTTCTAAGTACGCCAAGAGTGAAAGCTGCCAAAGAATAGACTTGAAGACTGAAAGCTCCCTTTTAGTGCACAAGCCCAGAACAGGTAGTGGTGTTAGCCAGCAAGCATGGCATGGGAAAAAGCCCGGTAAAGCCTCCTCCTGTGCCCTGCCAGGAAGCTTCAACGCTGACCTAAGGCAACAGCCTCTACGTAACATCCAGACTTTGATCTCTGCCGAGACTGCCGGCGGAGGATGCCAATTGTGCTGTGGGTGTCCGCGAACTCATTTTACAGAGACCATCAAAGCAGCTTTCAGAGGGTAAAGGCCTATTCACTAGCAACCTGGCTAAACTCAAACTGTACCCAGTTCCTCAAGCCATCCAATCTGCTGAATTTATGAAATAGAAAGCAAGTGAGCTAGGAAAGAGAAGGCACGTTGAGTGATGGTTAGAGCAGAAGATGGAGTCAAGATTCCTGGATTCTACTAGTAGTGCCCCTGCCTGGAAGCTTGTATTTGCCAATTAACAGGTATCAGTTTCCCTCCAGTCCAAAGATACAAATAATACAATCGATATGATGGAGGGCAAGTGGGAAGATTAGTCTCCCACACTAAGTTGGACATTTGAAGGCAGCCAGAACCAGCTTGGGGGCAGGGACAGGTGTGGTGCACAAATGGCAATTCTGCTGCCCCTCCTGTGATCCCGGCAGGAGAGATGCTCCTTTCCCGGGAGTCGCAGAGACCCTGGGCAACTGGAAAATGATTCCCCGCTTCATCCGGCCCAAGATCAGGCAGAAAAGAGAAGCTGGGCCAGAGGGAGAAGAGAGCTTTTTCCTTCTGTCATAGAGCCACTCTCTGAGGCAGGAGTGGAGAGTTTGACTGCACCCTGAATAGAAATTCCAACTGCAGAATTGTGGACAATAACCCAAGTACTTTGAAATTTTGAAATGCCATCCAAACTTACCAGTTCCCAGGGCTGTGCTGACCTCTGTCCAGAGGAATTCTTGACCAAATGCCTGTGTGGGGGAAAATCAAACTGGGTCAGTTTGGTGCATTTGAACCCTAATTAAAAGATCAAAATGAGTCTGATTTGCAATATAAACAATAGGTGATGGAGATTGTATTTCTTTTCAAAAACTGAGCTCTGATAATCACAGGGATACCAGTGGATTGAATTTTTTTTTTATTGGGTCTTGGCAGAAATATAGCTGAAATGAGCCATATTCTCTCAGAACCCCAGTGGCAGTGAAAGCTGACATCTCTTGATTCTCCCAATTTACCACTATCCAAGAGTCCCATTACTCATGAAAATGATCATCAGGTTGAATACTCTTCTTAATTGCTTACCATAAACAAAAGAATCTTGGGCAATAGGTCTCAAGATCTAAAGGTTATTTAGATCTAGACTATCAGCATGTTATGGGCAGGATATGTGTCTGCTAGTTCTGTTGTAATCTCCCAAGTACTTATTACAGTGCTCTGCACATAGAAAGTGCTCAATAAATACAATTGATTGGTTTTCAGTAAGGGTAGTAACACACTGCTGGATTTCTATTCACATCTCCCAGAGAAGAGTCCCAACCAGCTTATCAATTCCCTTGCCAGCAATGTGTGTTCACATCTTAACAAGTCACTGTTCCAGCCATCTGCATAGCTAGAGGTTTCACAGAATTTATGGGTTAATAAATACATTATTACATATATATATATATATATATATATATATTTAGAGATTCAACTCTTTTCTAGATGTGGAAAATGGGCAGGGTCATACAGTGATCCAATCTGATGGTATTTCCTCGCTACCCAAGCTCAGGAAAACCGAAGCTAAGGATTCCAGAATGAAGAGTTCCCCACCAAGGGCCACCACTACCACCAATACCACAACTGCCACCATCTTGCCCAGATAACGCCAAGTTCAGTAATGAGGGAGCAGGAAGCCCAGTTCTTTCCTCCCTTGTTAACACCCAACAAAGAATTTACTAGCACCAAACTCTTTCTTCCTTACCAGCCCCCTTCTCCTTAGGAGGCACACAGGTCATAAAAATAAATAATATCAGCCCTGTTTTCTGTTCACCCAGCGTAAAACTGCTATTTGGCCCAGACAAGTGGCTTGAGTTATCAGCTACAGGATACAGTCAACTGATCCTGAGGATGAAGCATTGAGTTGACCTCTAGTGCTTTGATGATAAAAATAGGAAATCATTTTAAGATCTTATTTTTTCTGTGCTACATCCTGAACATACTGAAATTCTGTATGAATATCTGAAACATACTGAAGAGAAGCAGCATGGCTCAGTGGAAAGAGCACGGGCTTTGGAGTCAGAGGTCATGGGTTCAAATCCCGCTCTTCTAATTGTCAGCTGTGTGACTTTGGGCAAGTCACAACTTCTCTGGGCTTGTTACCTCCTCTGTAAAATGGGGATTAAGACCGTGAGCCCCACATGGGAAAACCTGATCACCTTGTAACCTCCCTAGCGCTTAGAACAGTGCTTTGCACATGGCAAGTACTTAATAAATGCCATTATTATTGTTATTATTATTATTGTTCTGTCCACATCAACCCTCTCCATCCTAAAAAGGCACTATTTCCAAAATTACATTGGATCTGAGACCTTGGGAGAAAGCTTCCTGAATAAATTTCTCCTTTCGTCTATGTTGACTATTCACTTGGTTGTGTACATCTTAAGCACTGTCATACCCACCCCAGCCCCACATTGCTTATGTAAACATTCTTTTATTCTACTTTTCCCCCATCACTAATCTATTTTAATGGTTGTCTTCCCCTGTAGACTGTAAACTTCTTGCAATCCGGGTAAAGCATTCTTGCATGCACCTACCAACTCTGTTATAGTGTATCCTCCCAAGCACTTAGTACAGTGCTCTGATTGATCAATCAGATACCTCTGATTGATTAATACTGTCCTGTCAGCCTCTAAAGCAAATTAACAAAAAAGCCCCAAATAACAATAATAATCATTGCAGTATTTGTTTAGTGCTTACTATGTGCCAGGCACTGTACTAAGCACTGGGGTTGATACGAAATAATCGGGTTGGACACACTCCCTGTCCCACAGTCTTGCTCATTTATTCTTAGTGAAATGCAACCTATGCTAGGTAAGTGGTATGCAATGATGATTGCATAAATACAATTGAATGAATGAATGATGAGGGCAGATCAATGTTTGATTTGAGCAATGATTACACTGTTTAGCACTTAGTATTAATCAGATGGTATTTGTTAAGTGCTTACTATGTGCAAAGCACCATTCTAAGCACTGGGGGAGGGGGGGATACAAGGTGATCAGGTTGTCCCACATGGGGCTCACAGTCTTAATCCCCATTTTACAGATGAGGTAACTGAGGCCCAGAGAAGTTAAGTGACTTGCCCAAAGTCACACAGCTGACAATTGGCAGAGCTGGGATTTGAACCCATGACCTCTGATTCCAAAGCCCGTGCTCTTTCCACTGAGCCACGCTGCTTCAGATGGTTGTTGCCTCTCTAGATTGCAAGCTCCTGTGGGCAGTGAGCATGTCTACCAACTGTTACATTGTACTCTTCCAATCAGTATTCCAAGAGAAGCAGTGCGGTCTAGTAGCCAGAGCACAGCCTTGGGAGTCAGAAGGACTTGGGTTCTAATCCCAACTCTCCCACTTGGCTGGTGTGTGACCTTGGGCAAGTTACTTCACTTCCCTGTGCTTCGGTTACCTCATCTGTAAAATGGAGATTAAGGCTGTGAGCCCCATGAGGGAAGTGGCCTGCATCCAAGAGCATGGGCTTTGGAGTCAGAGGTCATGGGTTCAAATCCCAGCTCTGCCAATTGTCAGCTATATGACTTTGTCATATAGTCACTTAATCACTTAACTTCTCTGGGCCTCAGTTACCTCATCTGTAAAATGGGGATTAAGACCATGAGCCGCCTGTGGGACAACCTGATCCCCTTGTAACCGCCCCAGCACTTAGAACAGTGCTTTGCACATAGTAAGCACTTAATAAATGCCATCATTATTATTATTATTACCTACCCCAGTACTTAGAAAGGTGACTGGTATAGAGTGAGCACTTAATACCATAAAAAAGGAAAAAAGTATTTAGTACAGAGCTAGGCACACAGCAAGTACTTAATACAATTGATATAATCAATCTCCATTTTCGATTATTACATGGCCACCACAGAGTCCTCTCAATCATCCTATTAATGACTGATAGGTATATTTGGGTTAACAAATGTTGGAAAATATATATGTATGGCAAATAATGTAAATGACTGCTTTGTGTTTCTTATTCAAATTCATGAATTTTGCACGTAATTTGTAGGAATTATCATTAGCCTGCATTTCCTGTCTCAGTTGGAAATGTAATTCCAACCAAAACACTGGTGTTTCAAATCCATTTAAGAAGATTCATTCTGCCAGCCCAAAAGGGTTTGACAAGTGAAAGCATTTGAGCAATGCTAGTATTTTGCAAACATTTCCAATAGATCACCATTAGACCTCAGGGAGAGTTCCTGGACATTTGAAAAGTTTGCTTTGGGGAGAGAGAGAGAGAAAGCTCTGCAGGAGGCCTCTGGAACTGTGAATAAATTCAGGGTCCATCTCTTTACCCCAAACCAAACAATTGGTCAACTACAAAACTGAACTAAGTGTTTCCATTTTGGAAACAAATGAAGCATAATGAATATAAATCCGCAGGAAATGATACTAGTGATGACCTGGCAGCATCTTTGTCCAGTCAGCTAAAGAAAAGTGGAAAGACAGTGGCATGATTGTCACAGAGGAAGGGCATTTGTCAAGAGCCTCCCTAGGGCTACATACGTAATAGGTGAAAGATAAAAACTTAACCTCAGGGATTTTTCTACGTTAATGCTGGGCGTAAAAAGAGGTTGGTGCTAAACACGTGTGGGATGTGCTCTCTAGCTTGCGCTATATATCCCAAACAAAACAAATGTTCTGCTACAACAATTGAAATTTTTCCATTTTGGAAGCAAATGTTTGCAACCAAAGCAAATATTTGGGCTACAAAGCCACATCTAAATAAGGGTCAGATTTATCCTTACACCAAACCACTTCCTAAAATAGACATGAGTAAGACGCCACATGTATCCTTCAGCACTTTAGGAATTAAGAGCATATGGTCAAGAAAAAAAAATGATGGAACCCCCTTGTTCTGAAAGGCCTTTTTTCAAAGCTACCCGGGTTATAATTTTACCTCAATGCCGCTCGAGTGTTAAAACCTACACTGATATATCATAGTGAGACCTTTTGAAGATAAGAGCTCTGGAAACCAGCAGCATAAGTTATTTCCTCCGGTTTGCTTCTGAAGCATCGTACAGAATGTTGACCTGCAGAACCTGCAGAATTAGCTGGACCCTGCTAAGAGGTGAACAGAGAAAAGAACCTACCTCTCCAAATGCCCACATCCTCCTATGCTCAGGTGGAACAGAGTCATTCACTCAGTGATGACTATGGCCATGGACAGGGTAGCCTCTTGGGTATCTCCTAGCAGTCAATAAATACAATTGAATGAATGAAATGCCATGGGAGTTATATGGGCTGAGCAGAAATTGCTGTTGGGTCCTGAAGAAGTTTTGAAGTGCACTGCTGCTGCCTTACCCAGGATGCATTCCACACAAGCAGTTATGGAAGCGTGCATACCTGCTATGTAGCATTGGTACCCAAAGCAGAGAGGGAAGACAAAAGTCTGCAGATACTGTTCCGTCTGCTGATAAATATGGTATTTGTTAAGCCCTTTGTACTAAGTGCCGGGGTAGATAATTAGGTCAGACATAGTCTCTGTTCCACATGGGGCCCACAGTCCAAGTAGGAGAGAAGGCAGATATGGAATCCTCATTTTACAGTTGAGGAAACTGAGGCACAAAGAAGTTGACTAATTTGTCCCCGGTCACACAGCAGAAAAGTTGTGGAGTCAGGATTAGAACCCAGTCCTCTGATTCCCAAGCCCATGTTCTTTCCATGAGGCCATGCTGTTTTCCTGAGTTTATTCATTCATTCAATCGTATTTGAGCACTTACTGTGTGTAGAGCACTGTACTAAGCACTTGGGAAGTACAGATCGGCAACATATAGAGACGGTCCCTACCCAAAAACGGGAATTTATAACAGCCCCCTTGCCAGGAGGTAACCTGAAGAAAAGGTTTGTCTCATGCTGGGGTGAGAATTCAGTTCTAGGTATTGGACATTACTGCCCTGCGTTTGGGGGCTCCTGAAGTCTGAGTGTTCTGCCTTTTCCCATCACAACCCTGGAACCACCCTGGCCCTAACCACTACAAGCAAGATGGCCCCAGTGCCGTTGTTGTCTTTCACCAGGCCTTGAATATCATTAGTTTTCACTTATTCTTTAAAAATGTTTCTTCTGCCATCCTCTATGACATTTTGCTCGCAGCAACAGGCTGAGGGTCCTGATGGGATAGGTATTAGCCAGTGTTGCTGTACTGCGATAAGCAATGTTTCATTGCTGGATGTCACCCACTGTGGTGCTGTCTTGCCATTTTAAACATCACCATTATGTAGCTAAACCAATCAATCACCAATAGTATTTTTTGGCACTTACTATGAGGCACTAAGTCTTAAAGTCTTAATCCCCATTTTACAGACGAGGTAACTGAGGCATAGAGAAGTTAAGTGACTTGCCGAAGGTCAAGTGGGCAGATAAATGGTCGAGCTGGGACTAGAACCCAGGTCCTTCTGACTCCCAAGCCCAAGATCCTTCCATTAGACCACACTGCTTTATTGAGTGCTTACTACATGCAGAGCACTGTACTAAGTGCTTGGGAAAGTACAATACAAGAGAATTAGCAGACGTTCCCTGCCCATAATGAGCTTACAGTTTAGAGGGGGAGACAGACATTAATATGAATAATGTATAATATATAATTTAAATAAATGTACATAGGTGCTGTGGGGTTAGGGATGGGGCAATTATCAAGTGTCCAAAGGTCACAAATCCAAGTGCATAGATGACACAGAAGGAAGAGTGAGATAGGGAAAAGAGGACTCGATCGGAGCAGGCTTCTTGGAGGAGATATGACCTGCAAAGCATTATTAAGGTCATATTTCCTCCAAGAAGCCTGCCCCGATTGAGTCCTCTTTTCCCCATCTCACTCTTCCTTCTGCATCATCTATGCACTTGGATTTGTGACCCTTGGACACTTGATAATCGCCCCATCCTTAATAATGCTTTGAAGGTGGATAAAGGGGCGGTCTGGTATAGAGAAGGGGGAGAGCATTCCAGCCTAGGGGGAGGACATGGGAAAGGTGTCAGCAAGATAGAAGAGTTTGGGGCACAGTGAGTTAGCTGGCACTAGAAGAGTGGAGTGTGTTAGCTTGTTCGTAGTATATGAGTGAGGTGAGGTAGGATTGGAAGAGATGATTGAGTACTTTAAAACCAATGATAAGGAGTTTCTGTTTGATGAGGAGGTGGATGGGCAGCCACTGGAGATTCTTAAGGAGTAGGGAGACACGGACCTAACATTTTTGTTGCTAAATGATCCATGAAGCAGAGTGTGGAGACAGAGGAGGCTGGGAGGTCAGTGAGGAGGTTGATGCATTAGTCAAGGAGGAATAGGATAAGTGAGTCAGCATGATAACTGTTGGAACAGAGAGGAAAGGGTGGGTTTTTGCAATGTTGTGAAGGTAGAACTGAAAGGATCTGGAGACAGATTGAATAAGTATTGACTAAAGCAACTGGTCAGGAACTCAAATGTGGCATCTGTGGTAGTGCGAGATCATAACTATATTGAGAGTTGGCCATCAAATATTTTTGATATTTTTTAAACACTACATGCCAAACACTGGGGGAAGGACAAGATAATCAGTTTGGATATAGTCCATGTTCCACGGGAACAGTATAAGTATGAAGAAGAGCAGGTATTTCATACCCATTTTACAGATGAGGAAACAAGCACAGAGAAGTTAAGTGACTTATCCAAAGTCACACAGCAGGTAATACTCAACTTGGGTTGACGCTTGGTGCCACTCTAGCACAGCACTCAGTCTCCTACAGAATATGCCAGCCGTCTTTACTTAAAAAAAAGTGATACTTGCCTGCACAGGTGTCACTGTAATCTTTCTGCATATTTATATCATTAGCCTATGTAGCCTATTTGAGGTCAGCCAAGTAATACATGAAAATCCTGTTTTCAAGTTAAATAGCAGGAACCGATGATGGGGGAGATTATTAAAGGAGAATACTTCATACAGAGGTTTCCGAAGATGTTTCAAGCTACCCTATAGGCTGGATCAACATTCTATACACACTCACACACACAGCTTGTGTTTTAAGAGATTATAAAGAAGTTGGGGTTTTGTGGAATTCTCAAAAGGAACAACATAGAAGGCACAATCTAGATTCTATTCCTTTGTTGTTCGAAGGGATTTTCCCCCCAGTCTTAGTTAAAACAGACCTATACCCAAGTAGAAAAAGCAAGAGAAAACCCAAAAAGTTTATTAAATTTAATACCCAATCAATTATGTTTAAGGTAACAGAAGGATAATCTTGTCAAGCAGTGACACTTGCAGGGGGACCACCATCTGCTGAAAAAACAAAAGGTCACCTAGTTTGGACTGCAAAAGCTGAATTGTAAAAATTATGGTTGGCAGAATGATATCTCCTCAATCAAAATAAAACATAAAATGATCCTTACTGGACCTACTGCAGCTGTCCAATCATAATAAACAAAATTCCTCAATTGATTTCTTTTTCTGGACCTCTGTTTTCTTCACCTTTTTGCAAAAAAAAAATTAAATGGAAAAAAGGAGATGGGAATGGTTTTGTGTATGTGTTGGATTATCTGAGATAGATAAAACTGGTTATAAGTCTTAAAATAGGGCACAATGTCAATTTCAAAATAAATAATGATAATGGTATTTTCAGGATCAGTTTTTTATTCATGTTCTGTGCCAAAGTATTTAAAGTTCCCTGTTTTACTCATAACATAATGTGGGTGGTAAAAAGAAAAAGTCATCCCCAGATATGCTGTTTCTACAGAGCCTCTTATGTGTCAGAGCCAGGAAGGAACAATTAATTTATATAACCTCACTGATTTTCTGACCCTTAAAAGCAAAAACTCACATGAAGCAAGACACCTTTCTTTCCTTTAATAAAGAAACAAAAGAGTCAATAGAAGACTTACCTTTAAGGAGATAATAGTTACATTTTAATTAAATTTTCTTAGGGAGCCCATTTTCTTTTGACCCTTAACCTTGATTTTTTTTTTAAAGTTCGAAGTTAAAAATCAGGCCACACATACTTCCATCCCCTACCCCCTCAGAGGACTTGACAACTGCAATGTCTGCAGTCCTGCATTAGGAACTGAGATGACCAGAGATTAGGATTTTGCTGTAGTCTGGATCTGGCACAGATGTTGCCATCTGGCTGCCATTTAAAGCCATATTATTACATTTTTCTATTTAGCTATGTTTTCAGGGCTTCAGAGCATGACTTTGGGACTCTTGGAGTTCTCCTATTGGGAAGTTCATGGCTAAATTCACTTTAAGCCCATAATTAACAGAAAATGTCAAACAATCTTATTTTTGGCCAATATGTTTTATGCATATCCCATAAATTGCTCGAGAAGCACTGAAACCCAGTATTATTTCTTTTAAAGAAACTAAAACTATGGAATATTCTGGATGCAACCTAAAACCCAGATTTAAAGAAAAAGTATGAAAATTTGATTAGGTAAGGTTAAAAGCATACACGTAGATTTGTTGAGGTGTGTGAGTGCGTATGTATATGGAACAGAGCGAGACACACACGCATTCTCAGGATGCCAGCAAACTCTCCAAAGCATATATTTTTAAACATAACCTATTATCAAAAAGCACCTCACATTCGCATGCATTTATAACCTTTGTGCATTCATTCAGGTGGGGTCGGCCCAACATTTACAGAATTAGCAGATAGAGCTGCTGATGACAACTTCTCCTTCTGACAGGGTGGTAAAGTTACATGGATCATCTCCAAGGGAAATAAGATAGGGACTAAGAACTAAGTAAGACAGCATATTAGAGAGGTCAGAACTATAATTTCAAAAAAGGCTCCAGGCTATTTTTTGTTAAGGTTTTCATCCTATGAGCTACTATGAGCTTTTTTTTTTTTTAACACTGTTTACTTTTCCTTGAATAAACCCTTCTTTCTAGTTAGAGATGATGTGTATATATCTCTTTCCACTGATGCTAGGTCCAATTAGAACCACCTAAATCACCGAGTATATACAAAGTAGAAGTGTGTGTTTATAAAAGGGTGGTGGGGGTGGGAAGGTTTGGCTTGAATTGCCACCTGTCTTGATGATTAAAATAGTACAGATAGAGTGTGGCTGAAATGGGGGGAATCTGTGAAGCAGCTTTTGGTTTTCTCATGTCCCACCCGCGAACAACTCTGAAGTAAGCCTAGTCGCTGATTGATAGCCACCTGGAATCAGGGAGGTGACCTCAACAAGTGATGTTAAAAAAAAAATAGGTTTTAGAGGGAAAGATGAAAGGAATTCAGTTTAAGGAGAGACTTGGAAACTGTCTTCAAGTCAATGAAGTATTTTATAGGGAGGACACTGACCAGTCACTCCCCAGGTTCACAGAAATGAGTTTAACTTACAGCAAAAGAGAGTTCAGATACACATAAAATTATACTTCAGGGTTGCCAGGATGCTTGGCACATAGTAAGCACTTAAAATCAAAGCTATCATTATTATTAGTTTTTAAAAACCTGGGACAGATTCCCAAAACACACTGTGGAATTTCCATCCTAGAGGATATTTAAGGCCAGAATAGACAACTATCTGTCCAGGATGGCTTAGTTTTTCATCTGCCCAGGAGCAGGGGGCAGCACTAGATAGTCTCTTGCAAGTTTTCATTCCCAGCTTTATTGCTGTGTTTGATTTCCACACTAGAGACAAGAGAAAGAGATGTCCACAGTCTCCATAATGTGGGAAGGGGACCTACCTGCCTAATTAGGCATCATCTGAAGCTCACTGACTCTCTCAAGGTTGCATCCAATTTGCTTGGGATAGGAGAATGGAAATACAGTTATCTGAAAATTCACATTTAACTTTGATAATTTTCTTTCCTTTTTTCCATTTGTACTCCTGAACCATTTCTAAACCTTCCTCAATCCCCCTACTCCAAGATAGTTCTGTCCTTCTTTCCTTCTTTCAATTCAAAATTCCTAAGTCAAGGATTGTTTAACTCCAACATCACTGAAATTCTCCCCTGAACATTAAACTTTGTTCCTGCTCCAACATTATTCTTGCCCTTCCCAGATTTTGTTTTACCCTTCTAGATGATAAACTAGCTGGGGGCAGGGAACATGTCTACCAACTCTATTATAGTGTGGGTCAATCAGTGGTATTTATTGATCCTTTACTGTGTGCAGAGTACAGTACAGTACTCTGCACACAGTAAAGGATCAATAAATACCACTGATTGACCCACTCTACTGCTTTATGTCCTTCCCTTTAACCATTCATTACTCCCTGACCCCCTATCACAGCCTTTATCAATTGCTTCCTCTTTTCTTTCCCAAATCTAGCATATCAGGTAGCCCCTGAAATCACCATTACTAAGCTCTGAGCTCAATTCCTCCTATAGAAAGGAGAAATGGGGTCATAAAAATATGTTTTGGTAAGGCCAATACACTACCTATTAATGCATGAATGCTAATTTCCCATCTCACCCTAAGTCACAGATGGAGAGAGACTAAATCAAATCATTAAACTACACTTTCCTCACTATTTCAAAACTTGAAAGAAGTCATTTGAGATTCACTGTGGCAGAGAAGTATCCACAGACCTCTAAAATTTGAAAAAAAAATCACTGGGATGCAAATGCAAGTTTGAAACTCTCTTACGTTAGTTATCATGCGATCAGTAAAGTGTGAATGTATAAAAGGAGAAGGAAACACAAACAGAACAAATTTATTCAAAAATTGAAAAGAAATGGATGGCACTTTTTTTGCATTCATTTTGTGGTAAGTAATTTTTTAAAACCAGGTATCCAACCAAAAAAAAAAAATGAGGTGTCAGTGAGTGAAAGTGTGTCTACAGCCCAGGATAATTCAGAGAAATAAAGCCCATTTTTACCTGATTTTCCCGAATAACTTTATCATTCTATTGAACTATTACTCTAATCCTACTGCTATATTTTGGCAGCCAAGGAAGCCCAATGACAACTCCCTTCCAAGGAAGGGTGGTCACTCTCTGTACCATCCTTATCCTTGGCCTAGCAGAAAGTTCAATGCCAGCATCTGAAATGGCATGGATCAACCTTCTTTTAATTAGCCATTTCCTTCCACTACTGTGGTTGACCAAAAAAGCCTCTGATTGGCTGTTCCTTTAAGACTTTAATGCTTGATAATTTAACTTTGGTTTGCTTTCCGTTGGTGCCTTTCTTGCAGCCACCTAATCATACAATTCATTGCAGTGGAGGGAATTGAGGCTACAGCCACGATGACATATATACTAAGCTAAGGAAACCACAGATTATAGCTCAAGTAGATCATTTGCTAACATTACCAGCATTGTTTAAAGGTGAATGGAAAAATACTTTTGAAGTTTTTGGAAGATTTATATTTGTTTTTTAACCATTCCACAGCTTCTCCCTTTAGAATAAAACATGCTCATCCCTTAGGGATTTCGAAATGGAAGATGCAAAATTTGAAAACCCAATTGGATCTCCCGGGGTTCACATCTCATTAGAACAAGGCAAATGTGTCTTATAGGTTTCAAACAGAAATGACTAACAGGGTTTCATCTGAAACAAAGAAGTTCTAGTAAAGAGCTTGTTAACAAGTGTAAATGAATTGGAAACACATGGATTAGATTACAGATGGGTTAAAGACCAAGATAAATGATTTTTCAGTTGGAGCTTTGCTGGAATACCAAAGCCCGCTGTTGGGTAGGGACCGTCTCTGTTGCCAACTTGTACTTCCCAAGTGCTTAGTACAGTGCTCTGCACACAGTAAGTGCTCAATAAATACGATTGAATGAATGAATGAATGATAAAATTCTGTTAATCCTTCATTAACTCATTTTTATCATTTTCTCGCTGTCATTCTATTGGAATCTTGTTCTTTCAAATATCTCGACCCTCTCCTCCTCACCCCCCGGCCCACCCTACCCTCCCCCAACCCGGAGGCATGCAGTCTACAGATTTAGTAGACAGGAACTCGAGTTCTAACTTTGACTATGTTCCTGACTGACAACTATGAAGCAAGCATCTAAATGTCCTGTGTCTCAGTTTCCTCACCTATAAAATGGAGTTAATAATACTGACCTACTTCATGGGGTAATAGGTTGAATAGCTAATTAGTGATTGTAAAGCACTGCGAAAGTATTATGTGATATATAAATGCTCATAAATAATAATGACATGTCTGTGAAGAAGGAAGGTCATATTATAGTCCTTTTATGGGCAGGAAAACTGAAGTGCTGAGAGTTTTTGTGCCTCACCCAAGGTGAAAAGAAAGTCAGACACATCAAGTCAAACAAGAGACAAGAGCATTGACTCCCCATTCCTTCCATCTACATTGAATGTGCCAGTAATTATCTGAGGGAAAATTTAGTTCTATGTGCAATGTTAGAGCCTCTAGTGTGAACTTCTCATGTCTACCAACTCTATTGTACTATACTCTCCCAAAGTACTTAGTATAGTGCTCTGCATACAGTAAGCACTCAAAGAGCTTTAAAACCATGGTCTCTTTCCTTCTGTTGCGTCTGGTGAACTCACAATCACCACTGCATGGCAACCCTGGAAGCTTTTAGGCTCAAACCCAGCTATTCAGATTCCCCCAAATCCTCCTATAAGTGTTAATTTAAGAATTAAGTTCTCTCATCCTTTGCTTTTGTCAATATTAAAGTTAAATTCCTGCATAAAACATTTATGATTCAGAATGTCAGGGAAGTTCTACATTTCTCCATGGTTTCTCTAAGTGGTTGATCCACTTTCCCAAAACACCACCAGTACCTACGATCCTGCTGTGGGAAACCATGATTCATGAGATTTTGAGGAGGCCAAAATGTAACTCCGAGGAGGAGGAGGATTTCAAGTGGGCTATCCCCAGCTGAAGTTGGGGTGTGTCTACATAGCTGAATCATGGTTTGTTAAACAAGAGTAGTGAGGTAGCTAGCCTCCAGGACTGGGTAATTGGTGAGCGGTGATGCCTAAGCATAGGTGCTCACTTTTTAAGTAAGTGGGAAGCTGAATTTGAGTAAATGAAAAACCTTATATGCTGTGCTTCAATTCAGAAACTCATAAGGAAGCTTCCTCTTGTCAAAGCAGGCAGATATACCTAAGAAGGTTCTAAGACAGCCTCATGCTTCTGGTACTCCTGGGGAAACTAAATTTTCCCTCAGATAATTATTGGCACATTCAGTGTAGATGGAAGGAATGAGGAGTCAGTGCTCATGTCTCGTGTTTGACTTGATGTGTCTAACTTTCTTTTCACCTTGGGTGAGGCACAAAAACTCGCCACTTCAGTTTTCTGCCCATAAAGTGACCATTTGTGTGGTTTCCAGCTGGCCTTTACACTGTCCAGGAGGGATAGGACACTGGACATCTTTACGTCTGGTGTATTTATTTTAAGTGTTGAGTCTCCCTCTGGCTCAGCTCCTGCCACCAAGAGAAGTGACTTGCTGAAAAGCAGTGCCTGTCTTCAGAGGAAGCTTGGAGTGGGAACACAAAGGCTCTGAAGCAAGTTGAGGGAGGAGTGGAGTTGGGGGCGGGGGGGTCCCCCCACCCAGAAACACTCTAGGTTTGGTGTTTACCATGAAGACTTAAATCAATTGCATTTATTGAGTACTTACTATGTGTAGAGCACTGTGTGCAGACCTTGGGAAAATATGAGGTTGGTAGACACGTGCCCCCTCCTATGTTACCTGGCTGATTTCCTACTACGATCCAGCACATTCACTACACTCCTGAAAAGCCAGCCTACTCACAGTATCTCAATCGCATCTATCTCACCACCAATCCCTCTGGCATCATGCCTCTGGCCCCCAACTGACCATCACTCTTCCCATCTTCAAAGCCTCATTAAAATCACATCTCCAATAGGCCTTCCTCAATTAAGCCCTCATTTCTCCTACTCCATCTCCCTTCTGTGTGGCCCTTGCACTTGATATTCACCTCCATCCTCAGCCCCACAGTGCATATGTACATATCCATAATTTGTATTAATGTCTGTCTCTCCCTCTGGACTGTAAGTTTCTTGTGGGCAGGGAACATGTCTATCGACTTAGTCTTGAATCTACAAATACTCGGTTGCAAATGCCTATGTGATTCTCCTCCTCTTGATGCTGTGCTGTTTGGGGCAATATTTCATAGAATAAATGATTAGAAATGGCACCCATGCAGCCTTGAAAAGGGCCATTCCTGAGGGGATATGGGTTCTGGTCAACTGATCGGATGCAGTGCCATTGGTCTGGGTTGAGGTAGGAGAGAGAAGAGGGAATGATTTGCCGATCACATTTGCCATCATTCCTCTCACCCTGGTCCAGGACCCTAGAGCTACTAACTCCACAGCTGCAATAGCATGTTAGCAGGAGATGCTCTGCTCCCACCTTTCCCACCTTCCCCCAGATCTTCTTTGCGGACACGAGGAAAGATGAGAAAGAAGATTGAAAACCTACTCTGGAACATTCATCTCTTAAAGGTATTCTAACCCTTGAGAAGTTGTGACCTAGTTAAAATAGGATGGGCCTAAGAGTCAGAAAGACTTGGGTTCTAATTCCTGGTCCGCCATTTTTTTTTAATGATATTTGTTAAGCACTTACTCTGTGTCAAACAGTGTTCTAAGTGTTGAGGTAAGCATAGGTTGATTAGGTTTGGATACAGTCCCTGTCCTGTATGGGGCTCACATTCTAAGTCTGCTGTGTGACCTTGGACAAGTCACTTAACTTCTCTGTGCCTCAGTCATCTCATCTGTAAAATGAAGATTAAGACTGTGAACCCTACGTGGGACATGGACTGTGTCCAACCTCACTAGCTTGTATGTACCACAGCACTTGGTACAATGCCTAGCACATGGGAAGTGCTTAACAAATACCATAAAAACAGTGATTTCTCCTGTATAACAAATATAGGCACTTTTCATATTCAACCATTAATAATTACTTTAAAGGGTTTTAACAGTTTCAGTTTACCTGAAAAAAATTATATAAATCTAGTTAATCTTTAAAAATTTCATCCTTTCACTTTTTTGTCTCAACTTTTTTCCAGTGGTACTTGTTAAGCCCATACTATGTGCTGGGCACTGTGCTAACTGTTGAGGTAGATTCAAGATAATCAGGTTGATCACAGTCCCTGTCCCACATGGGACTCACAATCTGAGATATTGTTATTATTCCTCAGCATTACTTAGGAATCTCTTGATTCACCTTTCTTGTAACTGGTTTTTTTTTTTCCAAAACCCTATTTTTCCCCTCTTGGCATTTGTTAAAAAGTGCTTAATAGTCCATGTCCCACAAGGGACTCACAGACTAAGTAGAAGGAGAGCAAGTGCTGGACCCCCATTTTGCAGTTGAGGAAACTGAGGCAAAGAGAAGTGACTTGCTGAATGTCACACAGCAGGCAAGTTGTGGAACTGGGATTAAAACCCAGGTTTTCTGGCTCCCAGGCCATGGCTGCTTCCCTCATTGTGTAAGGGAGTGTTTTTATTATTCCCAGCTGCTAGTAGTTGTAAACATTTTCTATTCCTTCTGTTCCTCCCTTTTCATTTTAACTTCATACAATCTTGGAACCATCACTTCCACATAGCACCCTTATCCCCCCAACATTTTCCATTCAGTAAAGTAATTTAATCATCCTTCCCTAATTCAGGCAAATTGTGAGAGTGCCATACTTGGTTTTCATTTTTCAGGACAAATTATCCCCACTAAATGTCTTCTCAATTTTTTTTTCAAAATTTGTTAGAAATGTTTCAGCCTTTCTTCCCAAATAACTTCACTGATGAACAGCCCATTACCAAAGTTGTGGTTGAGTTACTGAACTGTGACAAACAGGGGTCCGCTCCTTAACACTTTGCTTCTGTAAATAATCTCACCTATTTTGACCCCATGTTTTTTACTAACCTATTGAACTGAGGATATCCAGACTTTTTAGAGATATGTTCAAATCAAATTCCAAAGCAGAAAGTCCTTTAGCTCAATGCTACTACCCCCAACTGTGATGTCCTATCCAGAATAATTTTTAAATGGAACACCATGCCATAATAAGTTCTCAAAATAATGCTGTTTGATGTTGGATTACTTAGTAAAGAAATTTCTGAAAAGTTTCATGGCTGCATAACCCCTCCGCGTGCCCCATATCGTGCTCTGCTCCCAGCATGCCCTGTGTACTGTCAGCCACGTGGAATTAAGCATGGCCTAGTGAATAGAGCATGGGCCTGGGAATCAGAGGGACCAGGGTTCTAATCCTGACTCTCCACTAGTTTGTTGTGCGACCTTGGGAAGTCACAACTTCCCTGTGCCTGTCCCTGAGAAGCAGCGTGGTTCAATGGAAAAGAGCAGGGGCTTTGGAGTCAGAGGTCATGGGTTCAAACCCCGGCTCCGCTAATTGTCAGCTGTGTGACTTTGAGCAAGTCACTTAACTTATCTGTGCCTCAGGTCCCTCATCTGTAAAATGGGGATTAAGACTGTAAACCCCACGTGGGGCAACTTGATCACCTTGTAACCTCCCCAGCGCTTAGAACAGTGCTTTGCACATAGTAAGCACTTATTATTATTACTTCTTCCATAAAATGAGGATGAAGACTGTGAGCCCCATGTGGGACATGGACTGTGTCCAACCTGATTACCTTCTATCTACCCCAACACTTAGAATAGTGCCTGGCACATAGTAAGTGCCTAACAAATACGATTTTAAAAAATTAAACTGCTGCTGGATATCGTCCATGCCTCTCTCCTCTCCAGACGGCCAAATGGATCCTCCCCACCTGCCAACCCCGATTGTTGCTGCCAGGGCCCAGGCAGCCTCCTCTATCAGACTGCCACACTCCCTTCCCCGACCCCACCCGGCCATAATCCTCTGTGTCACTGAGTAATCTCCATTCTGGTCTGCCCTAAACCAACCCACCCCACCCCAGGAGGACAAAAAAGAGCAGCTACAGCACAGCACTACCTCCACAAAATGTCAGGGAGGCTGTGGTGGCTGCTGCCGTAGCACTTGGTCACTGTTCCACACATCCACCAAGCTAGCTCTCTTTCTCCCTTCAAAGCCCTATGAGAGCTCACCTCCTCCAAGAGGCCTTCCCAGACTGAGCCCCCTTTTTCCTCTCCTCCTCCCCATCCCCTCCACCCTACCTCCTTCCCCTCCCCACAGCACCTGTATATATGTTTGTACAGATTTATTTCTCTATTTATTTTACTTGTATGTATTTACTATTCTATTTATTTTGTTAATGATGTGCATTTAGCTTTAATTCTATTTGTTCTGATGACTTGACACCTGTCCACATGTTTTGTTCTGTTGTCCATCTCAATCAATCAATCGTATTTATTGAGCGCTTACTGTGTGCAGAGCATTGTACTAAGCGCTTGGGAAGTACAAGTTGGGAAGGCTCCCCCTTCTAGACTGTGAGCCCGTTGTTGGGTAGGGACTGTCTCTATATGTTGCCAATTTGTACTTCCTAAGCGCTTAGTACAGTGCTCTGCACACAGTAAGTGCTCAATAAATATGATTGAATGAATGAATGTTGACTACGGTTGCGACTGTCAACTTGGAATGGTGAGGCGGCTGAAATTCTACTTATCTCGCCACAGTACTCCTTGTTTTTGTCTTTATGTTGCTTTAATATTTTTGTTTCATCTCTCCTTTACAGGTCTGTTGCCAATCCCCTATCACTTATAAGACTGTGAGCCCCCAGAGTGACAAGGGACTGTGTCTAATTTCCCACCTATACATTCTTTCCTGGGCTTAGTTTACTGCTCTGCTCACAGTAAGCACTTAATACTATTATTACTATTCTCAGAAGTAATCAAAAAATTAATGTATTCTGATTATCTACAAATAAGTCACTTTTAACCAAGGTCCTAGGGTTTTCTATCCTGTAATCACTGGTTGCCTAATATACATTTGGCTGACTCATTTGACATGTTTCACAAGATTTCAGTTCTCTCTAGCATTAGTCTGCTTCCAATACTGAAATGTCTTCCATTTCTCATATTTTACATCTATTGCCATTACATATTTTGGATAGAACACCATGCAGAATTATTGTATGTTCTTTCAAACAATATCTATCTGGATACAAGATGTCATGTGAAGAAACAGTTTTGTGCACGCACGCTACATCAGACACAGTGTGAATACTACCATGCTTGATTGTGTGAATGTAAGGTTCTTCAGAAATCCAACCTCCCATGCATAGGAAAACTGATTGTACTTTAGATTTACCTAGTGAAAGTACTTGGTTCCTGCTATTTCACTGAAAATTTTCTCTCCTAGAAATTGGAAACATGATCTTCATATACCCTTTCAGTTCTTTGGTACCCAAACATAACCTAAGCAATTTAGTCAATTTCCTCTACCCTCACTAGTGAATATATTAATTCAGCAGACCCGTCTACTTTTTCTATTATTCCTTGCATTTCTAATTTATCTGATCCTCCTTTCCTTAAAGAATGGTCTATTCTTTTGCACATTTTTTCCACTAAAAGATACCAAGTTAATTATTCTAGTTGGGATACAACTTCTTTGGATCTAGAACTTCCCCTTCATACGTGATTTCAAGATTTACACTACTTCCTAGCATAAATTAGATATTCTTTTAATTAATCAAAGGGCTAATTGTGTTTGTAATCCAATACTTGCTGCATGGTTTCTTTAAATAAAAATACATAGAATAGTTAGCTTATTTAAATTTGACTTTTAAAAACCCATCTTTTAAATATTGTTTCCATGATGTCCTGAGTATTTTCTGGAAACTTGTTTAGTTCTGGTTTCATTTTTAATGCCTTATGAATTTTACAATTCTATTTTCAAAGATTAAGGATAACATGCTCGTTCATGTGCTCTCACTTTATATTTTCGCTCACGTGCACAGACACACACACACAGAGTCCAAAAATGACATATACATACATACAATATATATATAATAATGTTGGTATTTGTTAAGTGTTTACTATGTGCCAAGCACTGTTCTAAGCACTGGGGTAGATACAAGGTAATCAGGCTTTCCCAAGTTGGGCTCATGGTCTTAATTCCCATTTTACAGATGAGGGAATAGATACCGATGAATTGTAGGGGACTGGTCACTACACTACTACTATCTCAGTAGTCGAAATCACAACTACTATCTCAGTTCAAAGACAGCTTCCCTTTAGAGCACTAGAAAGCTTATCCAACACCACGTTGCTGTCTGAGCTTCCTGGGGTGGGAGTAGGGCTGAGGCTGCTGGTTATCATAGAAAACGGTGGGTAGGAAGGGGGCTGGGGCCCGCCACCCACCGCAACCATCATGAGTATGGGTAGTAATAGAGATAATCGCCATATCCTGCCTCGACTGCTGAATCAGCCTCCTCGCAGGCCTCCCTGTCTCCAGTCTTTCCCCACTCTAGTCCACGCTTACTCCGCTGCTCGGATCATTTTTCTCAAGACTCATTCTGTGCATATCTCCCCACTCCTCAAAAACCTCTAGTGGCTGTCCATCCCTCTCTGCATCAAGCAGAAACTCCTTGCCTTTGGCTTTTAAGGCACTCCAAAAGCTCTCTCACTAAAATCCAGACACACACATTTCACTCTTCTAACACCAACCTATTTATTGTTCCTAGATCTCATCTCTCCCAACATCAACACTTCACTCGCGTTGTCCCTCTGGCCTGGAACTCTCTTCCTCTTCACATCCAACAGACCACAACTCTCCCGATCTTCAAAGCCCTACTAAAATCATATTTTCTCCAAGAGACCTTCCCCTTCCCAAAATAACTTTATATCCTCCCTATTTGCCTTCCCTTCTGCATTGCCTATACGTTTGTATCCTTTAAAGCACCTTGATACTCACCCCATCCCCACCTCCACAATACTTTTACTTATATCCTTATACTCTGTTGCTTCTCTTTTCTTTAATGTGTTTTAGCATCTCTCTCACACCAGATTGTAAGCTCCATAAGAGATCATGTCTACCAACACAATTGTAATTGTATTCTCCCAAGCTTTTAGTACAGTTCTTAGCAAACAGTAAGAACTCAATAAATACCATTGATTGATTGATGGGTCAAGCACTATACTAAGCACTGGGATAGATACAAGATAATTAGAGTAGACACAAATTGGATACAGGTAGCCACAGATAGGCAAAACTATGAACAACAACAACAAAAATCTATAAATACTAAGCCAGTATTGTATACATTTATTTGAGTTGTGGACCCTAGCAAAAACTTTACTTCTGTTGTATTTGTCAACCTTACACTTGAATCTAGTCTGTTTCCTTGACTAAATATCATCCATCATTCATTGTATTGCAATTATAAACTCTTCTACTTCTGACACATATTTGCGAGAACCTTAGTTATGGTGCTCAATAGATTTCACAATTTTCTTGCTGAGAGACCGTAGTCAAGTTACTTAACTTCTCTGTGCCTGGGTACAATGGAGGTTCAGTACCTGTTCTCCCTCTTACCTAGACTGTATGCCCACTGTGGGACAGAAAATGTGTTCAACCTGATTATTGTGTATAGTAAGCATAGTAAAAATACCACAATTATAACTCAGGAAATATTAATGCTTTTGGCATCTGTCTTCAAAAAGCAATAATTCCCTTCTTTCTTGCCCACTGTAAATTGCTCAGAGCTGCTATTGTCATTAAGTATCAGTACATGCCACTACTATGGGTTCATGTTTTCCTTTTTCTTTTACAACTGATGGAACATGATTGTATCCAGTGCTGGAGGAAGTGATATGTCCAAGTGTACCACTTCTTTGAGATTAAACTCTTTTCTTGTGATTAAATTATTACTCAGTTGTACTTCCCATGCAAGTAACAGAAGAAGTTGAGAATCGTCATGACCTAGTGAAAAGAGCACAAGCCTGAGAGTCAGAGGATCTGGATTCTAATCCCAGCTCCACCACCTGCCTGTTGTATGACCTTAGGCAAGTCTCAACTACTCTGGGCCTCAGTTTCCTCAACTACTAATTGGGGATTCAACACCTGTTCTCCCTCCTACTTGGACTGTGAGTCCCTTGTGGGACTTTACTTGTATCTACCCCAATGCTTAGAACAGTGCTTGACACATAATAATTATGGCATTTGTTAAGCGCTTATTTATCATTGTATCATCCAGATGATGATTGCAGAATCCATTCTCACAGCTTCATCCCCCGCTTTTCTTTGAAATGGTATTTGTAATGTGCTTATTATGTGCCAGGCATTATACTAAGGACTGGGTAGATTCAAACTAATCAGGATGGATGCAGTCCATGTCCCCACAAGGGACTTACAATTTTCATCCCCATTTTACAAATGAAGACCCAGAGAAGTTAAGTGACTTGCCTAAGGTCACACAGCAGATAAGTGGCAGAGTCAAGATTAGAACCCAGGTCCTCCTGACTCCCAGCCCTTAATAATGATAGTAATTATGGTATTTATTAAGTGCTTACTATGTGCCAAGCACTGGGATATATAAAAGGTAACCAGGTTGTCCCACGTGGGGTTCACAGTCTTAATCCCCATTTTACTGATGGAGTAACTGAGGCACAGAGAAGTTAAGTGACTTGCCCAAGGTCACACAGCAGACAAGTGGCAGATCCAGAATCAGAACCCACATACTCTACCAAGCCCCTGTTCTTGCCACTAGGCCATGCTGCTTCTCTCTATCCATTAGGCCACACTGTTTCTCTTCAATCATCACACACAGTATTTCCCTGCCTCCCCCTTTAGATTGTAAACTCTAAGTGGGGGATTGGAATTTAGTTTTTGGATGCTCACCAAAGCATTTAGTACAACTTTCTGCACACAGCAAGTAGTCAAAAAATACCACTGATTGATCAATGAGATCCAAAATGGTAGCTTTGACTTCAATTCTGTTAGGTATATTGCGGAAGTTCTACCTTATTCCTGATATCTTACATGAAACCTAAGTATTGCAATTGCTTTTCTTTAGTAAACATGCGCCCTGAATGTTCTGATTTGGAGGGGGTGGGGGGCAATTGCTCTTTTCAGGTGGCGGCGGACTAAATTATTGAATTTCGAGGCAGGTACAGTACTCAAGAATCATGCCACTTCTCCTGTTTTCCTATAAAAGCAGCAGCAGAGAGACTGCTTAAGGTTAAGCTATTTAACCCCAGTTTATACCTACCCCTACCACTCCAACAATCTCAGTTCACACTGTTTTTCCAAGGTCTTGCTTCAAAGCCCCATCATGTTGATTACTCGTAATGAGAGCAAGGCCACGGATAGTGGTCATCTGATCCTTTTCCTAAACTCTGTTCCTGGGCAATGTTGCCAGGAGCAGTCACCTCTCACTTGTAGCAATAATAATAATGATAATTATAATAAATAATCAGTGGTTGTTAAATGCTTACTCTGTGTCAAGTACTGTACTAAGTACTAGGGTAGATACAAGATAAATAGGGCTAACAATCTAAGTTGGGCTCACAATCTAACAGGCTTTGACTTGCCATTTTGTAGATGAGGAAACTGAGGCACAGAGGAGTGAAGTGACTTGCCAAGGTCACACAGCAGGCAAGTGGAGAAACTGGGATTAGAACCCAGGTCCCTTGACTCCTAGGCCTCTGCTGCTGCTCTTCTTAGTCCTCTTCAGTTAAAAACTAAGACTTTGGTGAACTGCATCAGCAAACGTCTGAGCCCTTAAATACTGAGCAGTAAGTCAGAGAAAGATAGAGTGGGCAAAATAGATCCTAAATCATAAGGTCCTATGCCAATGAATGACTGTTTAAATGTTTGGAGAAATCAACCTTTAGAGGAGAAAGAAGGGCATGATTTGCACAGTGAATTAATGAAAACATTCATACTTTTCTATATATAATTGAGGACGTGGAACATCTCTAACCAACTTTGTTATATTATACTCTCCCAAGCACTTAGTACAGTGCTCTGCACACAGTAAGCACTCAAATACAATTGACGGTTGTCTCATATTCAAAGAATAATTATTATTATGGCATTTGTTAAGCGCTTACTACGTGCCAGACACTGTACTAAGCATTGGTTTGGATACCAGCAAATTGGGTTGGACCAAGTCCCTGTCCCACTTGGGGCTCCCAGCCTCAATCCCCATTTTACAGATGAGGGAACTGAGGCCCAGAGAAGTGAAGTGACTTGCCCAAGGTCATATAGCAAACAAGTGTTAGAGCTGGGATTAGAACCCATGACCTTCTGACTCCCAGTCTCGTGCTCTAGCCACTATGCCAAAGACACCACTAACAGTAATAATAATAATAATGGCATTTATTAAGCACTATGTGCAAAGCACTGTTCTAAGCACTGGGGAGGTTACAAGGTGATCAGGTTGTCCCACAGCGGGCTCACAGTCAATCCCCATTTTACAGATGAGGTAACTGAGGCCTAGAGAAGTGAAGTGACTTGCCCAAAGTCACATAGCTGACAAGTGGCGGAGCCAGGATTTGAATCCATGACCTCTGACTCCAAAGCCCGGGCTCTTTCTACTTCTCTAAAAGAAGAACAGTAAAATTCTCCTATGAGTGCATGTGTGACTGAAGAGACCAATGTGGAACTTAGTCTCAGCCACAATGGGCATACAAAAGGTTGTCATTTTTGGGGGTGTACTTTATGTTTGCGGGGTTTGGTGCCGTTTGCCATTTTACTTCCCTGTCTATTGTTCCGTATGGAACTTTTGCTCAAAGAAAGCTACTCCCTTCTTGACATCAGTCTGCCATGTAGGTCGCTCCTCAGGGACTGCCACTTTTCAGCTGGATTGCAACGTGGCCCGAGGCCTTGGTTTTCTAGAACTTTGGTGACAATCTGACTAGTAGAGAAAGATTCCTAATGCACTACTGAGCTGACTTAATAGTTTACTAAAGAAGAAACATGTGCTAGAATCTATATTTGGTGATGCTGTCAGGCAGAGAGTACAGAGGAGGAGGAAGGATGATGGAAACCTTCAACTTCTGTTATTCCTCGAACAATCCCCTTAAATTTCCTGTTTATTGTTTTAATTTGCAAGCAGGGAAAATGAAGTAATGATCTTAGGCACAGGATATTATTGATGTAAGTGTGGTCAGATGTGCTTCCTGGGACCTGGGAGAAATCCTTGTTTTCTCATGAGGGAGAGCTATTTTATCAGCTTGGTCTGTCTGTATTTGGAATACCACACTTGGTGAAACGAAGAAGAAGAATTATTACTTTTTAAGGCTTTTAATACTAGTCATAGCTTGTTGCTTTTGGGATTTACTATGCAAAGAGGAATTAAAAGATGTTGATTCCTAGTGATTCAGAAATTAGTTTCATATTGGCTGGCTTAGGAACAGCCAAAAATGTCAAATAAATAAAAATATTACAGTATCATGCCCTCTCAAAAAAAGTATTTAAATCATCCATTAATAAGTGACCTAACCAGCAAAACATTAGTGAATGATTAAAGAACTAGCACTCCATAGGGATGCAAGACGGTTCAGATTATCTCTTGTCAAAGCCCTCAAACCTAATGGAATTTCAGGCTTTCTTCAAATTCAATTTCTGTGGCGTCTTTAAGGCATCTATTCTTCCAGTGACATACGGCTTAACTCCAACAACACAGCCTTTAAAATGTCTCAGGAAAAGTTCATCATTCTCACTGTCAAGGCAGTACAGTGCCCATTTAGGGAAGGTGGCCACACAGGAGGGAAACTTTTCTGCCTCAATATGATGATACCACCTGCTGACCATTGCCGTCCAAAGGAAACAGAAGTTTCTTCCTAATTCCTGCAGCTTTGGCTGACAGGTACTGTATTTCCAGACCACAGATCCTGAGGGCTCCCACCTGGGGCTGTCCATCATCATCTGGCCAGCTAGGAGTCAGCGAGCCAGTCCTGTCCTTGTATTTAATTATGTCAATGATTTCTTGGGTTCCTGTAGTTTTCATTTTGTCCATTAGCTTTTTTAAAAAAAAAATTCAATAGATCTAACCAAAGGGAAATCGTAGGGCCTTGTTGCTGACTCTGGGTCAGTTCTCTCTCATGGAAAATCCACTTCTAAAGGAAAGTGTCTAGTCTAGACACAGAAATAGTATTAGATACATTTATTGAGCACCCACTTGGTGCTTTGGAAGTACGGAATAAAGAATGACTCATTCCCTGTCCACAAGGAGCTTACACTTTAATGAGAGAGATGGACATAAAAAATATTTACAGCTCCCTATGAATTTTTGGACAATTTTCTCAGGGGCAGTTGGCCAGAAAGACCTGTGCCAGTCTATAGTCATTCATTCATTCACTCATTCAGTCATATTTATTGAGCGCTTATTGTGTGCAGAGCACTGTACTAAGCGTTTGGGAAGTACAAATCGGCAGCATATAGAGACGGTCCCTACCCAACAATGGGCTCACAGTCTAGAAGTCCTCTGGAGAGGTCTGCCTGGGGCAGTCTCTCAGCTAAAAGAACCAACAGGTAGCTGGCCCCTCTAGGAAGCACCAAACTGCGTGGTCAGAGCCAAGCAGACTCGTGGCTCAGTGGAAAGAGCCTGGGCTTGGGAGTCAGAGGTCATAGGTTTGAAATTCTGGCTCCACCACTTGTCAGCTGTGTGACCTTGGGCAAGCCACTTAACTTCTCTGTGCCTCAGTTACCTCATCTGTAAAATGAGGATTAATAATAATAATCATGTTGGTATTTGTTAAGCGCTTACTATGTGCAAAGCACTGTTCTAAGCGCTGGGGCAGATACAAGGTAATCAAGTTGTCCCACGAGGGGCTCACAGTCTTCATCCCCATTTTAAAGATGAGGGAACTGAGGCCCAGAGAAGTGAAGTGACTTGCCCAAAGTCACACAACTGACAAGTGGCGGAGCCAGGATTTGAACCCATGACCTCTGACTCCAAAGCCCGTGCTTTTTCCACTGAGCCACGCTGTGTGAGCCTCATGTGGGACAACCTGATCACCTTGTATCCCCCCCAGCACTTAGAACAGTGCTTCACACATAGTAAGTGCTTAAGAAATACCATTATTATTATTATTATTATTATTATTATGGCCACAGCTCCTTCAAGGCTACCCTAAATCTGATTCTAACCCTAATGGCAGGTCTTGAAAATCTGAAGCCATCTCAGGTTCTCCAGCATCAAGGGAAGAGGGGAAAAGGATTGCACTTGGTGACGCTGTCCAGTGGACGGGTATACTTCTTCCAGGAGACTGCTTTATTCACTGATTCAATCTTTGAGTGCTTATTGTCCAGAGCTCTGTACTAAACACTTCAACAATAAACAGACACATTCCCTACCTACAAGCTTACAGTCTAGAGGGGATGACGAACCTATTCTTGACCACTAGTCATCTAACTTACCAGTGTACAATAGGAGAGAATAAGCACTCCATCAAATGCACGAAATATTCTAATTGAAGACCTAATTGCTTTGAATACAGAGCAGAGTCCAAACCAAGTCCCCCTCCTTAAACTACTTCTTGTTCAGAAAAGGTCATTCCTGATATAATATTAACCAACTTCAAATACTGAAACGTGTTTTTAGGATACTTATAATAATTATTGTTTCTGGGGCAGATACAATGCAATCAGATCAGACTCCAAGGGGGAGGGAAAGGAATGAAGAAGAAACTGATTGTGCCGAAGATGTTACTCATGTATGCAGGGAGTTGATTGGCAATTTCCATGGCATTTCAATATCCGCTTTAATCATATTTTGCAACATGGAAAAAAAACTCTCAAGACACAGGACTAGAGGCAATTTTATAACAGCAGAACCATGCATGTCCCCTACAAAATGCAATTACTATGTAGTCTATATTGACACAGAAATATTTTCATTCTACCTGTGTGTTTTTAAGAAGTTCAATAAAATATTTGCTCAGAAAGTATTCCGGACATGCAAAGCTACCAGGTGCCAAGTTATACAAAGATTTGGATGATGGAGAGGAACAGGAAGTTGAATGGGTGAAAAGTGGTTGGGTGGAGGAGCACAAAAGCAATGAAAAAAAAGCCAGAATGACCCTTAACTCAAGAATCACAGGAGTCAGGCCATAAAAGTTAAAAGCAAGAACTGTTTTCATAACCTCTTGTTCCCACAAATTGTGCCTTGATTATCTTGAAGCTTCTCTTCTAGAGCAGCCTTCCCTGCTCCTCCACCACGTAGCAGGCCTAGGCATCAAAAAAATCATGTCCAAATGGTGGAAGGCTCCCGCTGACCTTTTCTGAGCCCTTTCCTGATTCCCACCTGTATTCTGACTACTCTTCCTTGAGAGACAATTCATTGACCCCAGATTAAAAGAAATCAGTTCAGAAAAATACTTCCAGTGTTCTTTAAGGAAGCTTGGGGTTTTTCTTTTTGTTGTTTTTTTTTTTTTGAAGCCATTTCCCAAAATGGACACAAGTGGTACACCCATAAAGTTATAGCACCTTCAATTTCCAGGGTGATTCAAAAACCAGGAAATGTATAAAAACAGCACGCTAATCAATGTTTACAACATTATGTGGGTTCTTCTTTGATGGCATCAGTTCTTTGTAAGTTGATTTATTTTTTGGATATCATGAGTGAAGAATCGGGATAGAATTTGCCTAACATGACCTACCTGTTTTGGTTTTACATTATTCAATCGAACTGGGGCTAAAAAATAAATCTGAAGATAGAGAGTTCATTGTTCAACACAGGAATTGTATTTGGCCTTCCCCTCAGCTAATGCCTTATAGCTCTGAGTTCAATGATCTACTGTAGAAAGTCTAAGTATTGTTGAATGCAGCATACCTCCCCACCCAAAAAAGAGAAACTGTTCCACTGGTATTTTATTTGAACATTACACTGTACCTAAATTCATATTTGAAATGATGTCATGGCTCTTTGCTGTCCCCTCCAAGCTTATTTTAGACTTTTCTGTCCTATTTTCCTGTCCTCCTGGAATCTGTTTGAAAGTACATTTAGGGATGAATGAGGGGATCTTAGTGATAGGTCAGATCTCTGGAATTACTTCCCTGTGTCCATCAGGGATAGCCATTTAATTGGTTTTAGACTAGACAGTTTGGTTTTCAGCTGGTCTACCCCCAAATTGGTACAAATATGGCTCCATTAATTGCCATGTTTATTTTAAGCATTTAGACTCCCTTCATCCTGGCTCCTGCCTGCTGGCTTGGAAGTTTGACACCTGTTTTCAGAAGACCGTGAGCCCACTGTTTGGTAGGGACCGTCTCTATATGTTGACAACTTGTACTTCCCAAGCGCTTAGTACAGTGCTCTGCACACAGTAAACACTCAATAAATATAATTGATTGATTGATTGGAGCATAGGTGGGGCTGGGTTCCTCCCAGAGACATGTTCTGAGTTCAGGCATCCTTTCTCAAAGTGGCATGTGTTGTGTCACTGTTATGCAGAATGGCCGGCGTAACACGTGACATCACATGCATGTCAGTGTCCAGTATTTTAGAGAGTGATGTTAAGGGCCATGGTAGGCTGACCCCAGAAGAGGCAGGAAATCCACCCCCCCCCCCCCCCCAGTTCAAAATGTAGTTCCAGATATGGCACTTGGGCCAGATTTCCTAGCCCATCACACTGGAGGTTTTATAATTTGCTAATAAAGCATGGCTCAATGGAAAGAGCCCGGGCTTGGGAGTCAGAGGTCATGGGTTCTAATCCCAATTCCACCACTTGTGAGCTGTGTGACTTTGGGCAAGTCACTTAACTTCTCCGTGCCTCAGTTCCCTCCTCTGTAAAATGGGGATTAAGACTGTGAGCCCCACATGGGACAACCTGGTTTACCTTGTATCCCCCCTCCCAGCGCTTAGAACAGTGATTGGCACATAGTAAGTGCTTAACAAATACCATCATTATAAGCGCTTAGTACAGTGTTCTGCACACAATAGGTGCTCAATAAATACGATTGAATGAGTGAACGAATGAAGAATAGTTAGTCCCATGTGGGATGTGAACTGTGTCCAACTTGATTATCTTATATCTAGCCCAGCAGTTGGTACAGTGCTTGGCACATAGTAAGCGCTTAACAAATGCCATTAAAAAAATGCTACTGAGAGGGGTGGGGGCACTGGCCAAACTAGATAACCATCAGCAACTCTCCATCCTATCAGAACCCCTGGTGGGACCCTAAACATAAATGCTCAACTGCCCCAAGTCCTTGACTGGGAAGGTGCTGTTCATACATGGACTGCAGGACCTTGATCCAAAAGGAAATGAAAGTATCCAACACATAAATTATGAATTCAACAAAAACAATGTTACATGCTACTCATCTCTCATTCAGCTGGCTACAAAGTGGAAACTCCCATCCCCCTGCGTATGCTGTGAGAAATTCCTAGGTTTTGCTTTATGAAATTTTCATGGAAAGTAAAACAATCTTTTCCATGAAAGGCTTTGAACGGCCTGGACTTGCTATGGTGGGTAATGGGATCAGTTTCCCCCAAATCCTCACCCCTCCTACCTCATCCCAATGCTAAATCGTCAGCCACTTGCCTTCTCAGGCTATAATGTAATTTAACCCTCGGGTTTGATAACCCTGCAATTGTAGGGTGGAGTAGGGAGGAGATTCCTTTCTACCTTTGTTTTTCTGGCCCTTCCTGGTGCCCTGGTGAGCTACTTGGGTGTCCAACAGCCTCTCTGTCACGAGTAATATGCCTCAGTTAGGGTTGACCACCTCACAAGAGCTACTTAACTCTACTTAAATAAGGGGTGATAGAAATTTGGAATAATTGAGGTATGCATTATACCATATTGGGAGGGCAGGGGGAAGGGAAGGAATAAATTTCCCTCGATGGTGGGCCACAAAGCAATTTCTGATCCTACTTTTGCAGTCCATGGGGTAGTGAGAATGAGATCATATAATTTTGCAATGTGACAAAAATGTAATAGGTGTTTAAGGGCATATTCCCAGTGGGAAATTGGAGCACAGTTGAGAAAGGATAGAGATTTTGAAAGGTCACTTAGAAATAAATGTACAGGAAGAAAAATGATTCTCTTCCCTCACATATTCCAATAATAGTAACCTGAAGAAAAATAGAAACGTATACTTCGTTTTAGTTCACAGTAGTTCTGTTGGGCTGTGTCCTTCTACGATAGAACACGAGGGACTCTGACCCATTTGGCCTCATTTCCTGTCCAAGTGATCTCCTCCTGTTTCGCATTCCCAGATGTTTATATAAGTATGTCTAGTTTCCACAGCTCCACTTCACTTCAGAGTTTCCAAAATCAAAATTCCTTCCCAAAGCTTTGGCTTCATGCAGGAAGACGAGTGATGTCTCTGTTACATGGTTGAGCTTTGGGAATTGTGAAATAAGCACTTTCGCATTCTTTAAAAATTAGTGGAAAAACACATCACCTATTGCTTTGAATGTGATGTAACAACAACCCCCAAATCACCAAGAAGTGTGTTATGTGATCCACCTGTGTTTCTGGTTCTTACAAGGACAGTTCACATGTGCAGCTAAGTTGGAACTTTGACCTATTCCATAAGAATTAAGGAAGTGTACTGTGTAAAGGATTTGGGGGGGCGAAGAGAGAGAGAGACAGAGACAGACAGAGACAGAAAGAGAGAGAGACAACCCTTGGCCTGAATCATTTATATTTTTAAAATTTTGTTTCCCTTTTTTGGAGTGCAGAGGCTGCACAAATACTTCCAGAATTGGCAATTTGGAGGCAAGCAAAGCCTCACTGAGTGAGAAAGTAACTCCCCTTTCACTTCACACATTCTGCCTCAGAAGTACAGCCCTCTAGCAGTGTCCAGAGCCCAGCACTCAAGTTAGCGTCCTACTGCTGAATGGGACAAAGACTTTTTTCATATGGGGATCCCACCTGAAAAACGTTCTGAAAACTGCAGGCCTTCAAAAAGTCTGTTTTGAATTTTGAAATGGGAAAAAAAAAGCTATACCATTACCACCATTTATCCAGCCTCATCCCCTTCCCTGCTTTCCAAGAGTCCAATCAGTTACAGAACCCTAAATCAAAGTGGTAGGCTTTTGATGATCTGCTAAAACTGGACATTATAAGCAGTAGCCTTAGTATACTATGTCCTGTTCTATCATCAGATTTAGAAGGCAATTTGGGGTCAAACTTTTAAATGAACTCTAACCCAACCTGGAAATTGATAAATGCACATCTTATCTACTACTGATTCTTTGCAGTTTTCAGAGAGCATTTCAGAGTTTCAGTTGGGTAGCAGGCACCAAGTTTTAGAGGAGGCCTTTGAAACACTTAGCTCTGAGTGCTCAGCAGATTGCAAAAGATCAATAAGGTATTAGAAAGGAAGGCTTTGCAAATGAAACCTGTGTCTACAAAGAGAAAGTGAAGTGGATAACTGAGCAATTAGCTCAACACAATCAATTTAGTTAATACAGTTCAAACAAGCCCTGTTTTTAAACCTAAAATTCCAGGAAAACCATGCTTAGCCTTGAAAACACTGTGCCCTAAAATAAAAAAGCTGCATGGAACTCAGTACAAAAAAACAAACACAAACAAAAAATATACAATAACCTTAGATATTGGAAAAACCATGGGAAAGACCCAAAGCGTCATTATCACCATAGCAACAGAATCACAGACTCCAAGAACTGAATGGGATCTAGAGAGGTTATCTAGTCCATTCTCAACTCCAGAAAAAGCCATCCAGACAAAATGACTTTTTTGGGGGGTTCTAAAAGACATTCAGATAAGAAGATTCTATAAACCATGCTTTCTCACTTGAAAATTTGAATGAATTTCAAATTATCCACAATGAGATTGGTAAAATACATTGAAAAATAAAAATTCTTGTCAATGGTTGAATCAATCCTTCTTTCCACCTTAGTGTAATCACATTTAATCACTCTTGTATAGATTGTCTCCCTCTCTGCATGGCCAAAGGACTTAAAGTGGAAGTCTGCAGACTGAAAGAGTTGCCAAGGGTGTAGGTACCACAGGCTAGATGTCTATAAGGGCAGAGAAGGAGGGACTGAGGCCTGGAAATCAAAGCTTTCAAAAAAATAAAAATAATCAGAGGCAAAAATGGATTGAGGCAGGCTGGGCAAGGAGAGGGGAGACATTCATTGCTGCCTTAGGCTCAGGAATTCATTTGTTCAACTGCATTTACTGAGTGCTCACTGTGTGCAGAACACTGTACTAAGCTCTTGGGAGAGTACAATAGAACAATAAACAGACACATTCCCTGCCCACAACCTGCTTAGCCTAGAGGAATGCCTAGATGGGTTTCTTGGAGTTAATCCAGGGCTAGGGTCTAGGAGATGAGAGGTTGAATTAAACCAGTGTCACTATAACCTTCAAAAGGTTCTCAGAGCTCTGCTGTTCTAATCCCTATCTCTCCACTCAGAACTCCTCTGTAGTTCTGTTCTGAAACTGAGGATGAGTATAGTTTACTGCTGAATTAATCTCTCTCCTTCTAGGGATAGAATCATAGAACTCCCATACCCCCAGACTGTAAACTCATTGTGGACAGGGAATTAATTTGTGTATTGTACTCTCCCAACCACTTAGTACAGTGCTGTGCACACAGTAAGCACTCAAATACTATTGAATAGAGTAGCATCCGAACAGCCTGCCTTCCCACTACAACTAGGAAGGCACGACTATTAGAGGGGCAAATAAAGCCCAGCTGGTCTAATTAGGTGTCATCTCTAATGAATTATGAACAATAATCTTTCTTCCATGATACAGTGCTTACATAGATGGTGCTATGGATTAATAAACATAGTAAATAGCTTTGCTACACTCATACTCTTATCCTTTGCTCTCTATGTGGACATGATATAATCACAGCTGAGATCATGCAAAAACATTAAATCCTATATAAAGCAGGGATCACCATTTTGGGTAGGTTCTCAACTTCTCCCTACCTTTGCGATACCTCGTTCATTCGGCCCTCGGCAGTAATGATTTTACAAGAGCTCCCTATGCTTTCTTTAGCCCTTTGTGCATGTTAGCACTCCAATAATACATACTAATAATGATGTTTGTTAAGTGCTTACTATGTGCCAAGCTCTGTCCTAACCACTGTGGCAGGTGCAAGATAATCAGGTCAGACACAGACCCTGTCCAAATGGTGTGTTCAATCTACTCTCAGATACTCCTTCCATTTAAACATATGCAATTCATCAACTCTTCAGCCTAGTGGCAACTATCCTTCCATCCACTGGATTTCAATGTACCTTCAGAAATAGGAGCTGGAGATTTAAGACTTCAAAAGAAATTGTTTTAGTTGACTGCTGTGAATAATAATAGTCACTATTGAGTGGCGATGCTGCTTTTTTATGTGACTCTAAAGAACGCTAAACTCTATCTGTTCAAGTGAATGGATCTGGAAATGAAAACAAATGTATTCTAGCCCCATAGACTTTAGAATAAGTCAAATCTTTATTTCATCTTTTGATCTCCAAGGGCAGAAAATAAAGCAATGTCTTATAATAACACTAATGGTGGTATTTGTTAAGTGCTTACTATGTGCCAAGCACTGTTCTAAGCACTGGGGGGGGGGGGAAATACAAGGTGATCAAAGTTGTCCCATGGGGGGCTCATAGTCTTCATCCCCATTTTACAGATGAGGGAACTGAGGCCCAGAGAAGTTAAGTGACTTGCCCAAGGTCACACAGCTGACAAGTGGAGGAGCCAGGATTCAAACCCATAACCTCTGACTCCCAAGCCCGGGCTCATTCCACTGAGCCACGCTGCTTCTCTTATGACACCACCATACTGACAAAACGTCCTGGAAAAGCTACGGGACCAACAAGTCTGTTGGAGGAATTACAGTGGAAATTTACTGGTTACAAATTATTGAGTCTCTAATAGTCCATGGCTGACAATTTCAGCACTTGGAAACCTTGCACCTACTGAGCAAACTTACCTGAAGAGAAGGGCTTTATTCCCACTGGCACTATAAGCACATGAGCCAAACAAGAGTCGCCCTGAGGGTCAGCAAAAGCTGAGGTAACTGTGAAGGCGATATGCTGAAGCATTAGAAAGGAGAAAACAGATTGCATTGCACTTAAGCGTGACCTAGTGACTGGTTCACTGAGTGGCATTTACGGCAGTAATAGAAAGGGCTATTTGTCTGTTTTCCAAGCATCAAGGTAAGGAGTGGGCATGCAGCTGGTCAGTGATGGTAGATAAGAGGGCCAGATGGAGCCCGAGGAGGAAAATGTGGATAAAGGACTCGAAACACTCCAGCAGACTAGCCAGTTGAGACTCTGCTGAGCAGGTACCTGGACTCTCTAAGAACATTTTCAGATTCTATTCCAACAGATTCAGCAGAGAAACCCAAGAGTGCTAAACTCTCCCCAAATCTATTTAGACTGAAGAACACTTAATAGGACAGAGATGTTTCCATATTAAACTTGCCTATTCCCTCGCAATCAGCACAGCACTAGGCATGTTTTTGTTTTGTTGACAGATTGTGCATTTTAATTTTAACACAACGACCTTAGATACCATTTGAAGATGCCCCAAGAACAGCATCTTGTAGCAACACATATTATACATATTACAGTCCATCCTTATTCTTGCTATAAAGTCACTTTGCCTGCCAAGATTTTGATTTTGATTCTAGTCATCATGGACATTCTTTATAAACTCTTCAGTAGTAAATGGAATACCTTCTTTTTTTTCTTGCTAATTACTTGGTGACTGATAATATTTGGCCAATTTCAATCTGCTTTGAGTTGGATGTGCCCTAGCCAAAAGCTTAATAATAATAATGGCATTTATTAAGTGCTTACTATGTGCAAAGCACTTGGCCTGGTCTCACTATCTGAGAGTAGAATCAGGCTTAAAAGATGGAAAACTTTTAGTTTTGAGCACTGGCTTTAACACACTCATTTTTAAATCATTTTGGACTAATTTTGTGTAATACTCCCCAGGGCCCTACTTCCAAAAACATCTGCGCCTGCTACCTTAATTGGATTTTTCTGCTGATTTAGACCTATGCAAGTTTTTCTACTGACTATTCTCTCTACACTGGGTGATTCAGAGACACATGGTTTTGGTCCATTTAATAGACCTAGTTAAGGGAGGACTCGGTTTAGGTGTCCGTCAGCTCAACGTGTGCATGCTGTTTGTGTACATTCAATGAATAATAATAATGAGTAATTATGGTATTTGTTAAGCACTTACTATGTGCCAAGAACTGTTCTAAGCACTGGGATGCAAGGTAAGCAGGTTGTGCCACGGTGGGGGGGCTCACAGCCTTAATCCCCATTTTACAATTGAGGTAACTGAGGCCCCAGATAAGTGGCTTGCCCAAGGTCACACAGCAGACAAGTGGAGGAGCTGGATTAGAATCCATGACCTCTGACTTCCAAGCCCATGCCCACTAAGCCATGCTGCTTCTCTACTGGGCTGCCCAATTGGGGGTGACTTGAATATTCCTCAGTGGACCCCAGGTGGTGGTTAACAATTACATAGGTGTTAATTACATTAACGATTATATGTTGCCAATTTGTACTTCCCAAGCGCTTAGTACAGTGCTCTGCACATAGTAAGCGCTCAATAAATACGACTGATGATGATAGGTGGGACTACCAAGCTTGCTGAAGGCCAACCTAATCTCTCAGGTCCATCCCAAATCCCGGGCAAGCAGAGGATTAATCGACCGTGGCACCTGACCTTTAGTTAGGACTTCAGGAGAATTGACAGTGTGATATGCACCCTCAAGGATATAACCTTACCCTCCATAGCATCGTCTTCCAAAGAAAGCTAGAATTTCCCAGAAAAAAAAGGTGTCTGTTCATACACAGCAAGGGGGGAACCACCCTGAGGTACAGACACTCTGCCTCTGCACTTTCCAGGAGGCAGGTTGAGAATAAAAGCAGCGCTAGCCTGTTGCTCCTGATCACGTTGGGGGAGAGGCTTTTCTGAGGGGCCTGGAAGTCTGCAGCTTGCTGAGAGGAGGTAGTTAACCCTGCTCAGCAAATGTGGACCATATGGGAGGTCTGTTCAGCTAGAGATACAGGTGGGGGCCTCATCTGCCATGCCAACCAGATTTTGATGTTTTGGAGTTTAAGAAGCGAATACATGGCTTGTACCTCTACGGCATCGGGGGGGAGTTCGGCTCAGCTTAGAGGGCCCCAAACCTAATCTCCCCATTTTCCTTTGGGAAAACCAGATTGATTTGCTATACCTGAATTTCTTTTACACTGCTTTCTCCTCAGATTACAACCTTTGTTCAGGGAATCCCATTCATTAAGATAATATTTAATGAATGTACCTTACTGACCTAATATGGGCATACAACACATGAAATACTAACCCACTTCTAAACTTAAATCCAAGATTAGCAGAGAGAGATAAGAATTAAAGTTTGCCAACCATTAGACCTTACTTTGGTAATGAATGGCATTCCCTGGTCTGTCTTTTCTGGAGACCAGGCACAGTCATATCTGCTTGGCTGTTGTGCAGATGTAAAACCTAAATGGAAGAGTCTTTGTTACAGGTGGTACAATCTGAACTAATTTTTACTGAGTACCTTTGAAATAACTAACTTAGCAGGCCCCAGGGAAATATATATGTGTTGACAGATGCTGAATGATTTGCCTGTGATGGACAGTAATGGAGACCAATTTTCAACAGGAAATTTTATAAATTCCCAATTTTCCTCCTCCAGCTCCCGTAACTCCACAGGAACATCTGTACCTTTTCATTTCAGATATCAAGTGTAAAATACTGCCAACCATTTAGGAGATACTTACAACAGACATTACTATGCACTTCATAATATCACTCCTTACCTCTTGACAATCACTGAGCCAGATACACTTTACTTTGCAATCCAAATCTGATCCCTAATAAAGATGAAATCTCACTCATGAGCTTTACTCTTATTCTCTCAGCTATGTTCTTCCCTCATAAATCAGAATGATTCCAAAAAGAGTCTGGGACTATATTAAATGGTTCAGTCACACTTGTCTCCATTTCAATAAGCTATAGCTTGACCCTTTCCTGACCCTCAGTTCCCAAACCCACAAGCAAAGGGAATAGGTATGTAATTCTAATTATAAATCATTTCAGCTTGGCAGCCAATCACCAAGCAACTTTTCTAAGTGCATGAATTTTCCTCTTTCAAGTTTTCTTGGGAGCATAAAAAAGTAAGAGAAATTACCAAAAAAAGGAGCTTGTAATGTAAAATTGGCATATTGATGAAATTAAAATTAAAGAAAAATCTGAAATGTATTTTTGCCGACAATGACTTATTTACTATATTTTCAGATTTAGCAATCATTGCCATGATCAGGATACCAAGATCTCATATGGGGTAGAGTTGTACTTTAGTTCAAAATACTCTGCCCTACACATAGGCAAAATGTTTGTTACTTTCATTCATTCAATCATATTTATTGAGTGCTTACTGTGTGCAGAGCACTGTACCAAGCACTTGCAAAGTATAAATCAGCAAGATATAGAGACGGTCCCTACCCAACAACGGGCTCACAGTCTAGAAGGGGGAGACAGACAACAAAACAAGTAAACAGGTGTCAATACCATCAGAATAAATAGAATTATAGCTATATACACATCATTAATAAAATAGAGTAATAAATATGTACACATATACACAAGTGCTGTGGGGAGGGGAAGGGGATAGGGGAGGAGGAGAGGAAAAAGAGGAGGCTCAGTCTGGGAAGGCCTTCTGGAGGAGGTGAGCTCTCAGTAAGGCTTTGAAGGGAAGAAGAGAGCTAGTTTGGCGGATGTGTAGAGGGAGGTCGATGGCGGAACAGGCGAGAACGAGGCACAGTGAGGAGGTTAGCGGCAAAGGAGCAGAGTGTGTGGGCTGGGCTGTAGAAGGAGAGAAGGGAGGTGAGGTAGGAGGGGGCGAGGTGATGGAGAGCTTTGAAGCCGAGAGTGAGGAGTTTTTGCTTGATTTGAAGGTTGATAGGCAGCCACCTTTTGCTTGAATTGAAGGTTGATAGGCAGCCACTGGAGATTTTTGAGGTGGTGAGTGACATGTCTAGAGCGTTTACTTGTTTTGCCCCTTTGAGCTGGGGAATACACATTTTCCATGCACAAGAAGGAAGTATTTCACTCACACCCCAACAGATCTTTTCCCCAGCACCCCCAGAATTATACTCCCAAATACATGCAGTCACCAGAAAAAGGCTCCCTACATACATATTTTGTGGGTACAGGGACAAACTTGGGCAGAAGCCCAGAGAAAGACTCCATAAGATGAACAGGAACAGGCACATGAGTTCCCACGACAGTTAATGTGCACTTCTCGGGTTGCACATTTGGTGTGTGTTCTTCATGGCATTAGGAGCATATGTAACGCTGCAGCACCTGTGCTTGGAAGAGGATGACTGTCTAACCATGAGTAAGATGGGAGAAATTGAGCTTGAAGCGGTTTGAACCATTAAGTGCAAATCCTGAATTAATCAACTGTTTTCCATTTTTATCTATTTAGAAGGTGAGCAATGGTACCCTTTAATACTAACGACAAATTAGTTTAAGGTAACTACTGATGGTCCACTACCTCTTCTCTAACTCCAGACTGCATGAAACAGAAGGAGTTACAGCTATTCATAAAAAAGGCCTTCCATTTGGAGCCTATATTTTCTGATAAGGCATTTGCTCATGGAGACCAGATTGGCAGTGTCTCGTTCCAGAATGTTTACTAACATCTTTAAAGTTTTGAAGAGTTGATCCTCTAGTGAAGCTTTTGGAAAATGTTCAAATCCCAATAACTCAGCATCCCTTAATCCACCTGGATGTCATGGCTCACACTCTCCTCGGAATGGCAGAAGGCACTCGGTTATGGTTCCATTTCAGAGGTGTGGCCTGTTTAAACATAGTCCTATAGCCCCAGGGTTACCTACTTCCAAAAAGGAAGCAAAGTGCACTCTTGGAAGAAGGAGCGATTTCCAGAGTTGTGAAACCCAGGTGGCCAACTGAGGTTTTAAGGGCCAGCTTCCAAAAGGTTGTTCAGCTCTGAACATAAGTTGGAGAGCAAGACAAGTAGTGAAGATGAAGGGAAGAAGTTGAAATGAGAATGAAACAACCACAAAGGGACAAATAGCCCTGAAACACAAATATTAAAAGCCCGTCTTGGCCAGGTCACTAAGGTAATATTTTTACTAGAATGAACGGTCCTTGAAAGTTCTCTCAAATATCAGACATAACCAGGCCTAGCTTCAGTTTGAGACATGAGTGCCTTCTTTTTCCACTTCCCTTCTTTCTTTTCAAAACAAAACTGGTAAAGTCAAAATGATCAGGGAAGAAGAGGTTACCCTGTGGTTTAGAGTCTATATTTTTTTTATAATGCATTTGATCATGGAGAGCAGATTTGCAATACCTTGTTCCAGAATGTTTTTTTCTTGTAACAATCAATAGAATTGAGCTCTTACTGTGCACAGACCACTGTACTAAACACTTGGGAGAGTACAGCAGAGTTGGCAGACATGTTCCCTTGCTCCCAAGGAGATTACAGTCTTGATGGGGAGAAAGATATTAATATAAATGAATCTCAGACAGGTATATATATGCTGTGGGGCTGAGGGTGGGCATATCCTCTAAACAGCCCAGTCACAAAGGATATAATAATAATAATAATAATAATAATAGTATTTGTTAAGTGCTTACTATGTGCAAAGCACTGTTCTAAGCGCTGGGGAGGTTACAAGGTGATCAGGTTGTCTCCCGAGGGGCTCACAGTCTTCATCCCCATTTTACAGATGAGGGAACTGAGGCCCAGAGAATTGCCCAAAGTCACACAACTGACAATTGGTGGAGCCAGGATTTGAACCCATGACCTCTGACTCCAAAGCCCGTGCTCTTTCCATTGAGCCATGCTGCTTCTCTTATGTACACATCTGTAATTTATTCATATTCATGTCTAGACTGTAAGCTCGCGATGGGCGTGGAATGTGTCCGTTTATTGTTATATTGTACTCTCCCAAGTGGTTAGTATAGTGCGCTGTACACAGTAAGTGCTCAATAAAGATGATGGAGTGAACTACTGCTTGTGTGCACAGTACTGTACTAAGAACTTGTCAAAGTACAATAAAACAGTTGCTAGACCCATTCCCTACCGAAAATGGGCCCACTACTACTACTACTACTACTAATAATAATAATTATGGTATTTGTTAATCACTTACTACGTGCCGGGCACTGTACTACTGCTACTACTACTAATAATAATAATAGTAATTGTGGTATTTGTTAATCAGTAGGAAAAAGCCAATTTTTTGGAGGGGATCTCGGGATAACTGTGTTAAAAGCAAGGTGCTTCTGGGTAGGGAATAAGAACATAAGCACTGCCATTACTGGGATAGCCCAGTGGCCAGTCAATCAATGGTATGTGTTGAGTGCTTACAACAGTTGGTCCAGTCCAGTATTGGCTCTCCATCAGAGGCAAGAGGATTTGGGAGGAAGTGTGTGATGGTTGGTTTCCTTGATCTATCTCCTACCATTAAGGATAGACCATCTATTTGTTCTGACTTGACACCTGTCCACATGTTTTGTTTTGTTGTCTGTCTCCCCCTTCTAGACTGTGAGCCCGTTGTTGGGTAGGGACTGTCTGTGTATGTTGCCAACTTGTACTTCCCAAGCACTTAGTACAGTGCTCTGCACACAGTAAGCGCTCAATAAATACGATTGAATGAATGAACATGCCGGGCACTGTACTAAGGGCTAGGGTGGATAAAAGCAAATTGGGTTGGACACAGTCCCTGTCCCACATGGCTCACAGTCTCAATCCCCCTTTTACAGATGAGGTAACTGAGGCACAGAGAAGTGAAAAGACTTGCCCAAGGTCAAGCAGCAGACAAGCAGCAGAGCTGAGATTAGAACCCATGGCCTTCTGGCTTCCAGGGCAATGCTCTATCAAGTACGCTGTGCCGCTTCTACATCACTATTCACACCCTTCATTTCTTCAGCTAATCTATTCACTGGGCCTTTTTCTTACCTCTCTTTCTGCAGACCACTTGTTCATGTCCTTCCTGCCTGAACTCCCTCCACACTCACATAACAGACCGCAGATCTCATCATCTTTAGAGCTTTTATGGAATCACAGCTCCTCCAGAAGGCCTTCCCTGATTAATTTCTAATCTCCTGAACTGCCACTTCCTCTCCATTTACTTACAGCCTCCACTAGCACTTATGTACATATCCTTGTGCCCTGTTACGTAGCACTAACTTTTACTTCTTCCTATCTGTAATTTAGAGTAGATCTCCCCTACTATAATAATAAGAATGATAGCATTTATTAAGCACTTACTATGTGCAGAGCACTGTTCTAAGCACTGGGGAGGTTACAGAGTGATCAGGTTGTCCCTCGGGGGGCTCACAGTCTTCATCCCCATTTTACAGATGAGGGAAATGAGGCACAGAGAAGTTAAGTGACTTGCCCAAAGTCTCACAGCTGGCAATTGGCGGAGCCAGGATTTGAACCCATGACCTCTGACTCCATGCTCTTTCCACTGAGCCACTAGATTGGAAGCTCCTTGAAGACAGGGATCACGTCCACCACTACAGCATGGCTTAGTGGAAAGAGCCTGGGCTTGGGAGTCAGAGGACATGGGTTCTAATCCCAGCTCTGCCACTCATCTGCTGTGTGACCTTGGGCAAGTTACTTCGCTTCACTTTGCCTCAGTTACCTCATCTGTAAAATGGGGATTAAGACTGAGCACCCCACGTGGGACAACCTGATTACCTTGTATTTACCCCAGTGTTTAGAACAGTGCTTAACAAATATCATAATTATTATAACTGTTCTGTCCCAAGAATTCAGTACAGTGCTCTCCAGAGAGTATTCACTGTCATTTACTGATGGGTAGAGGCATACATTACACAGGAGCAATGAGTTTTCAGGGGTGACCAGAGCCAAGCAAAATCAATCTAGAACGAACCAAGAAAGAAGGGACCTTAAAAGAGAAGGGAATTGGCTTGGTGAAAAAGGGCTGAAAAGGCAACCTAGATGTTCTTTTTGAAATGTTATTTGTTAAGCACTTACTACGTGCCAAGCATTGTACTAAGCTTTGGAGTAGACACAAGCTAATCACATGGGGGACAGGAACTGTCCCATGTGGACACTGTCTTAAGCACTGTCTTAATTCCCATTTTACGGATGAGGGAACTGAGGCACAGAGAAGTTAAGTGATTTACTCAAGGTAACACAGTAGACAAGTGAGAGAGCCAGGATTAGAACTCAAGCTCTTCTGACTCCCAGGCGCGTGTTCTACCCACTAGGCCACACTGCTTTTCCAGCTAGGGGGGATGGCACTTTTGTGGCAGAGAGAGAGGCGAGTTTATTCAACAGGTTGGAAGAGAGAACATAGGCAGAGGTAGAGTGAAGTTGACAGCAGCTAGATAAGGGGTTAACTTTCTCAGCAATCCGGTTATATAATCTGTAAATTTCCTCCCGACGAGGAATTAAACAAAAAATAAAAATAAAAGCAGGTAGTGTTGGGAGGGTGAGTTCTATTTTTCTTTATCTCCACCCATCCCGGTAGTCAGAAGAAGGGGAGGAGGTGTCTGTCTCTCTTGGCCCACTGGGTAGAGCAGGCAGAGCCAGGAAAGTACTTTAATGTATTCTGCCTCTGTCTGGCCATAAACTATGCTTCTTGCCTAAAAGCCAAACGAGGGAGGAGAGGGTACTGATACATTTTCAACAGTGGCAGAGCCTGTGGTTTGTTGGCCAAGTCAGGCTGTTGGAGGCTGCAGGCCCCAGAACTTTGGTTAATCTTCCCCTGAATATAAGCATTATGTTGTCCTTCCAGAGCCAAAGCATTTTTCCCATTCCCATTTGGATATAATCCCTTAGCCTACTCTGAGATTTTTTTCAGCTCGGTCAATATTAGAGATGACTCTGGCCAGGCAGCTGGTGGTTTTGACTAAAGGGGTTCTCTCGCAGGTATCTTTATGTTCTGGTGCGTGACATGGATTCCACTGCTAGGCATTGAGGAACTGTTCAAGTTCCAGATTTTGAAAGAAGAAATGTACCTGCTTTTCACAAAGGACAAGTGAATTTTCATTCCTCAAAGGATTTTTCTTCGCTTTCTCTTCTGGGCTTGGTAACGCCCCATTTTTATATGTTTCTTTCTCCAGTGAAGACTTTTCTCCAAAGAGAGACTAGACTTCTTTTTAGAGAAAGCTGGGGAAGCAGATGGTATTTTTTTTATTCATTTTCACTATCCCATTTTAACATTCACAACACAACACTAAGAGCAATTGAGTAAATATTATTGAATGAACGAATGAATTCTTGATTATTCAGGGGCTAATTATTCAGTTGGAGTCCTGTCCAATGGAAAGAGTATGGCTCTAGCAATCAGGTAATCTGGATTTTAGTCTCAGCCCTGCAAGTAAGGGAATATTGCTGTTGAGAATTTCTGCTGAAAAAAAACTAACCCAGAATGTTCCACACTGTGTTCAGGCCCTGAAGGAATCCTGAAAAATAGCAAGTTAAAATGGGTAGTAAAGATCACAGTAGCTACCAAAGCAATCACCTGCTACGTCATGGCATCATGGCACCTTGCTGCAATCACTTCAAACACGAATGGGATCTGCACAAAATAAGCCTTCCTGTGCTTATCACAGTGTGCTGCACCTCTCCAATCACTAACTTGCTCATTTCTAAGGAAATTTTGTCCATCCCAAAGTGTTCTAAGTGCAGGAGAAACCTGAAGGTTAAGCCTGCTTCTTTCTGTTTTCAGCTTCAACAATAGTTTCATCTTCCTAGTTTTAGGGCTGCTATCACTTCTTCCTCATGAAATCAGAGAGTTAAGGAATCTTCATAAGTCTTTCAGGAAGACTTTACTAAAAGTCATAATTAAAAATTAAGGCCTTAATTTTTTCTGCATCACCCTTGCACTTGGATTTGCACTCTATATTCACCCCTGCCTCAGCCCCATAGCTCTACCCTTTGTTGGGAGCAGAGATCGTGCCACCAACTCTGTTATATTGTACTCTCCCAAGAGAGTAGTACAGTGCTCTGCATACAGTAATCGCTCAATACAATTGACTGATTAAGCTGCCCAAATCAGAAGAGAATTTTAATTGTATGAAAAGAGCGCCACGATCTCCCTGTTAGCCCTTCCATGAATTCTTTCCAGAATTTATAGAATAAGCTGAAGCTAAAGCCAAAGTCCATTCCTTCCCTTTCCCCAGCCCAGCTTCTTCCTGCCATTCTCCTCTTTGCCTGGCTAATTTCAACACCAAGCCCTACTCTAAAAAGGATTCCAATCAAAGAGCGCAGAGAATCCTGCCTAATTTGAAAAGTGTTCCTTTCCGAAGCTTCCCAAAACAAATGGCATCTCCACACTAAATGGCATCCCAGAAAGACTTCCCAAATGCCATCACAACTCTAGGCAGCAATGAGAAAAACTGGAACCAGTCATACCTGTATGGAAAAACCCTGAACTGTCATACAGATCTTTAGATACTGTCCAGGGGCAGATAATGTAAAGGAAGTGAATACTTCAATATTTTGAAAGTGATTTAACAATTGTGTCATTTTCAAAGAGAGTTCGGCGAACAATAATCCTTTGCTTTTTCTAACAGATATAGATTTAGACATTACAATGTTGCATGGAATGGCATATAGTACGACTGTAGTTCATGTGGCCACACTGCAAGGCCATGCTGAGAGGCAGAGTAGCCTAGTGGAAAGACCATAGATCTGGGAGTGAGGAGCCCTGGTTTCTAATTCCAGCTCTACCCTTGCCAGCTGTGTGCCCTGGGGCAAGTCACTTAACTACTCTGTGCCTCTGTTTCCTCATCTGTAAAATGAGGATTAAAATTACCTGTTCTGCTCCTCACATAGACTGGGAACCCCATGTGAGTCAGAGATCGAGTCTGACTTGGTTGCAGAAGAGAGAATAGCAGAAAAGAAAAATAGCAAGAGTCAGCCAGAAAGTCAGAGGCTGTGATTAGTAAGGGGAAGTCAGAGCCAAAGATGGAGAGTGAGGCAGAGTAAGGAGGCCATGGAGAGAATGATTCTTCATTGAGCCATTTCTGGGTCTTCTTACCGGGGCCTAAAAGCAAGACCACCCCTGGATATGAAAGTCTGGCAGAGTCCTGGCTGGGTGGGCTGAAGTCAAACTGGAGCCCCAGTTGGGAAGCACCAGTGTGCATAGCTCTCAGACACACTGGACTTCAGTTTGAGTCACCATTTGAAAAAAATCACAAATATAATGGCAAAATAATGGCATGTTATCTTCTCTTAAAAAAAAATCTCAGTTAGAGAAGCAGTGTTGCCTAGTGGAAAGGGCATGAGTCTGGGAGCCAGAGGACCTGGATTCTAATCCCAGCTCCACCATGTGTCTGCTGTGTGTGACCTTAGGCAAGTACTTGACATCTCTGTGCAAAATGGGGATTCTTGTTCTCCCTCTTATTTAGATCATGAGCTCCATATGAGACACAGACTAGGTCCAACCTGATTAACTTGTATGTGTCCAAAGGCTTAGTACATGGTAAGCATTTAAATACAACAATTATTATTATGAGGACAAGCAGCTGGCCTGTGAAAAGAACATAGGACTGGGAATCAGGAGATCTGGGTTCCCCAATCCCAGTTCAACCACTTGTCTACCGCATGACTTGAAGCAAGTCACTAACTCTGTGCCTCAATTTCCTCATCTGTAAAATGGGGATGAAATACTTGTGTTCTCTGCCTCTAATCCTGTGAGCCCCATGTGGAACAGGGACTGTGTTTGATCTGATTGTATTATATCTCCCACAACACTTTGCAAAATTCTTGACACCAGTCAATTCTTAATACCAATCAGTGGTATGTTCGTTCATTCAATCTTACTTATTGAGCACTTTCTGTGCTCAGAGTACCATACTAAGTGCTTGGATGAGTACAATACAACAATAAAAAGATATTCCCTGCCCACAGCGAGTTGAGTGGAGCACTGTACTAAGCACTTGTGAGAGTATAATGCAGTAGCAATGGTACTAATGATGGCATTTGTGAAGCGCTTACTATGTGCAAAGCACTGTTCTAAGTGCTGGGGGGGGGGTACAAGGTGATCAGGTTGTCCCACGTGGGGCTCACAGTCTTCACCCCCATTTTACAGATGAGGTAACCGAGGATCCGAGAAGTTAAATGACTTGCCCAAGGTCACACAGCAGACATGTGGTGGAGCCGGGATTCGAACCCATGACTTCAGACTCCAAAGCCCATGCTCTTTCCACTGAGCCACGCAGATACATTCCCTAGTCAACAGGCACTTAAAGTCTAGAGTGGGAGACTGATTTTTAAAAATAAATTACAGATGTGTACGTATGTGCTCTGGGCCGGAGGAAGAGGTGAATAGCAAGTGCTTAAAGGGTACAGATCCAAACGCATAGGTGACACTAAAGGGTTAGGGAGTATGAGAAATAGTGTGGATAGAAGGTAGGCAGAGGAGATAGAGATACAGTGAGTAGGTTGGCATTAGAAGAACAAAGTTCGCGGGCTGGATTGTAGTAGGGAATGTAGTTGTTGTAGCAGAGAAGCAGTATTTATTTATTTATTTTACTTGTACATATCTATTCTATTTATTTTATTTTGTTAGTATGTTTGGTTTTGTTCTCTGTCTCCTCCTTTTAGACTGTGAGCCCACTGTTGGGTAGGGACTGTCTCTATATGTTGCCAACTTGTACTTCCCAAGTGCTTAGTACAGTGCTCTGCACACAGTAAGTGCTCAGTAAATACGATTGATTGATTGAGAGTCAAAAGGACTTGGTTCCTAATTCTGGCTCTGCCACTTGTCTGCAGTGTGACCTTGGGCAAGTCACTTCAATTCACTGTGCCTCAGTTACCTCATCTGTAAAATGGGGATTGAGACTGTGAGCTCCATGTGGGACATGGACTGTGTTCAACCTGATTACCTTGTATCTAACCCAACGTTTGGAACAGTGCCTAGTACATAATAAGTGTGTAAATACCATTAAAAAAAACAAACAAAAAAAAAGGCATGGTCAGGTAGGAGTGGGGGAGCTGATTGGTTGCTTTAATAATAATAATAATAATAACAATGGCATTTATTAAGCGCTTACTATGTGCAAAGCACTGTTCTAAGTGGTAAGGACTTTGATGCAGATAATAATAATGAATTTTACAATGAAAACGATTTTCTTTAGACTAAGCTCCTTGTGGGCAGAGAATGTGTTTACCAACTCTATTATATTGTACTCTCCCAAACAGTACAGTGCTCTGCACACAGTAAGTGCTCAATAAATGCAGCTGATTGTTTACAGTTCAGTACTTGTTAAAATATCATGAAATTTTCCCTTGTGCTTTAGCAACATTGTCCAATTTCTTTTGACAGATTTTGTAAAGTTGCGTGATTTGCCTAGAAGGCATATTAAAAAACAGATGTTGATTGCTTTTTTAAACAAAAGCAGTCTAACAGTTCTGAATTTCATCCCTCAGTTAGATGGAAACTGATAATCTGGTCTATTTTGTGGACTGGCATCTTCTCCTTTTATCTGTTTCCTGGGAAACAGGGATAATTTTGGGAATTATCCGTGCGGAGATGAAGAAAAGAAGGGGACCCAGAACTGAGCCTCAAAAGACTCCCACAGTTCAAAGGTGGGAGGCAAAGGAGGAACCTGCAAGAAAGACTGAGGAGCAGCAGCCAGAGAGATCGGAGGAGAACCAGGAGGGGACAGTGTCAGTTGAGCAGAATATGTAATTGAAAATTCATATATAAATTTTTGGCACTTACATAACTGCTAAGTGGCGATAAATTATAAAAAATTCTTAGGGTGGCTGTTGGATTATTGTGTCTTGGGTGTCAATTTTTCCTGGAGGAATTGGGATTTTAAAAGGGTTTTGAGGATAGGAAGGCCTATACACTGGTAGTTTTGTGGGGAGGGAAGTGTTGGAAATTCCAAATTGAGGTAACAGTGTGAGGAAAGGATGGAGGAGAGTTAGGAGTGAGATGCCACAAGGAGGAACAAAGTGTACAAGCTGGGGAGCAGTAAAGAGAGTATGTAAAATGGTGGGGGGGAGGCGGGGGGACCTATGTACATATCCACAATTTATCTTCATGTCTGTAAGCTCCTTGTGGGCAGGGAACGTGGCTAACAACTCAGTTCCATTGTACTTTCCTAAGTGCATAGTACAGTGCTTTCCAACAGTAAGTGCTTAAATATGACTGATTGTTTGGGAGAATTGGTGGGAGCCAATTTTGAGGAATTTTTGGCTGGAGAGGGAAATGTGATTCAAGCAAAGAGAACGTTTTCTCTCAGCCAATAACCTGAAGCATAGTCTTCACAATCAGTGGAAGGTTTTTGATTAAGAAAGAATTGAAAACGCAAGCCTTTCTATTTTATTGCTATTTATATTGCCTTAGATGTTCATTATACTACATGTACTTAATATACCAAAGGAAGCCAATTTTTGAACTAAGGCCAATTCGGCTCATCAAAATTGATAACGAAATAGGGTTGTTTCTTTTGTCAGGTACTTGTCTGATATTGTTCAATTATCTGAACCCATTATTACTTTTATTTGGCAGTAGTAGCAGTCAGAGTTGACCTTGGTTTGAGAAACCAGTTGGTATGGATAGTGTATTTTTTAGGTACAATATACTTTTATAAATATTTGTTCCAGATTGACATTCTGGAAAAAAAAAAGATAACTCATTTCTCTTTTTATCCCCCCTTAACTTAGTCCCATTCCTCTCTTCTTTCTCTTTTCCATTATCTGCCCTCATAATAATAATAACAATACTGTTGGTATTTGTTAAGCACTTACATGTGCCAAGCACTGTTCTAAGCACTGGGGTAGATACAAGGTAATTAGGTTGTCCCAGGTGGGGCTCAGTCTTCATCCCCATTTGACAGATGAGGTAACTGAGGCACAGAGAAGTTAAGTGACTTGCCCAAGGTCACACAGCTGACAAGCGGTAGAGCCAGGATTAGAACTCATGACCTCTGACTCCCAAGCCCATGCTCTTTCCACTAACTCACGCTGCTTCTCATCCTTGCTTATTTCCTCTCCATCAGAACTCCTCCCTCTTTCTTTGTCTTCACTTCCCCACTCCTCTAACTCTCAGTGTGCTTTACAGAGAGATGTGTATACCTGGGGTGTGTGCTCTATAATTAGTTATAATAATACCTTATGCTTCTACATGGTCTTTCATCCCGCAACCTCAAAGCTAACAAATAGTAATTAGGCCTCAGAATCCCCTTGAGAGGGTGATAAATGCTGTTATGCCCATTTTACAAATGGGAAAATGAAGACTCCAATAATTTAAGTGACTTCTCCAGGTTACATTAAGAAAAAGCACAGCCACCCTGGAAATAAGTGATGTGTTTTGTCTGTTTCCTTCTCTTTCCTCCCCTCTACTTGATGATAAATCTCTTGGATCTCTCTACATGTCTTAATTGAATCTTTCTAAACTTTGGAGGAACATCTGCTGTCTCTTCAGAACACTGCTAAAATCCACCTTTTCCTCTCCATCCATACTGATCTGAGCACTTCCCCTGTCCCATCTAGACTGTGGCACCTGCCTCCTTGCAGACCTCCTTCCCTCCTATCTCTTCCCAATCCAGTCCATTCTTTACTCTGCTGCACAGAATATTTTTCCTCAAAATCATTCAGTCCATTTCTCCCCCTTCCTCAAGAGCCTTCAATGGTTGTCAATCAATCAATCAATCAATCGTATTTATTGAGCACTTACTATGTGCAGAGCACTGTACTAAGCGCTTGGGAAGTACAAATTGGCCATCCACCTCCACATGGAACTCCTTACCATTGGCTTTAGAGCACTCAATCAGCTGGCCCCCTCCAACCTCACCTTAGTGAGCTCCTACTACAGCCCAGACTGCCCACTCTACTCCTCTAGCGCCAGCTTACTGTGTCCTGATCTCACCCCCGACCCCATTCCCACATCTTCCCCCTCCATATACAGCGTGGCTCAGTGGAAAGAGCCCAGACTTGGGAGTCAGAGGTCATGGGTTCAAATCCCAGCTCCTCCAATTGTCAGCTGTGTGACTTTGAGCAAGTCACTTAACTTCTCTGTGCTTCAGTTCCCTCATCTGGAAAATGGGGATTAAGACTGTGAGCCCCCCTGGGGACAACCTGATCACCTTGTAACCACCTCAGCGCTTAGAACAGTGCTCTGCACATAACGCTTAATAAATGCCATCATTATTATATACACCGACCACCGTTCTCCCCACCTTCAAAGCATTATTAAGGTCACATCTCCAAGAAGTCTTCCATGATTAAGCCCTCTTTTACCTGGATCCCTCTCCCTTCTGTGCCATCCATGCACTTGGATCTCTGACCTTTGGACATTTGATATCCAAACCACCCTCAACCCCACAGCACTTATGTACATCTTTAAACTATATACTATAAATTACTTATATTCATGTCCATATCTCATTCTAGACTGTAAGCTCATTCTAGGCAGGGAATGTGTCTGACAGTGCTATTATATTGTATTCTCCCAAGCACTTAACAGTGCTCTGCACATAGTAAGTACTCAATAAATAACATTAATTGATTGTCTCTTGCGAGTGGAGGAGAGCTAGTGTCATTCTATCTGGTACATGGTCTGAACTGATTAATGTGTCTGTACCACAGGGCTGGCAAATATCACAATAATGAGCTACCTGGCACAGCTTAGGACAAAGCAGCAGGCAGCATGCAGTAAAATCATATCTCTTCCGGGAGACCTTCCCTGCTTGTCACACAACCTGTTATATTCCCCCACAACCACAAGTGTTGTTACATAACACTTCCACAGCACTAACTCTCCCCAGCCTTTAGTGGCTCATATTTACATATTTAAAAACTGTTGCTTCCTCTTACTTTAGTGTGTTTTCCCCCACCAGATTGTAAGATCCTTATGGGCAAGGATCATGTCTGTTAACTCTATTGCACTCTCCCAAGTCTCTTAGTGTAGTGCTCAGCACAGATAACACTCAATAAATACTACTGATTGATCCATATGTCCGAGTAGTTCTGCCCTTTCCTTCTAAAACCTTTTGATAGGTAAAGGGCCCTCACAGGCCTGTATAATTTTCCTGTCACCTTCTCACTGATGCTTGGGAACAGGCTAGGGTAGGGCTAGACATGGGTTATGATAATGGCACTGTGGCTTTATAGGGAGAGTATTTGGGCCCCTGTACATTCATTCAATCAATCGTATTTGAGTGCTTTCTGTGTGCAGAGCACTGTACTAAGCACTTGGGAAGTACAAGTTGGCAACATATAGAGATGGTCCCTACCCAACAACAGGCTCACAGTCTAGAAGGGGGAGACAGATAACAAAACATGTGGACAGGTGTCAAGTCATCAGAATAAATAGAAGTAAAGCTAGCTGTACATCCATGCTATGTTTTCCTTGGTGTGGCTAAAAGCTCTTGTATTATAGTCAATTTATTTTGTCTGTCTCCTCCTCTAGCTTATTATGGGCAGGGAATGTGTCTGTTTACTGTTGTACTCTCCCAAGCACTAAGTACAGTGCTGTACACACAGTAAACACTCAATACAATTGACTGACTGATTAATTGTACTCTCTCAAGTGCTTAGTACAGTGCTCTGCACATAGTAAGCACTCAATACCATTAATTGATACCAACTCATTTGTAGCCTTCCAAGAGCTTGGTACAGTACTTGCTCAAAAAATACCATTGACTGATGGATATGTGTAATAATCACTTATCTCACTGAGTGGACACAAAAACCAAGTGCCACAATCTCTCAATGAAACCTCACCTCGGAGGGTGTGTGTGTGTGTGTGTGTGTGTGTGTGTGTGTGTGTGTGTGTGTGTGTGTGTGTGTGTGTGTGTGTGTGTGTGGTGGTGTGGGGGGGAGAGATAGAAAGAGTATGGTATTTGTTAAACACTTACTGTGTGCCAAGCACTGTACTAAGTGTTTTTGATGCCCATTTGGGACCAGTTTCTCACTAGAAAAAAATTCCCATGATGTTACAGAGGTTGAGCAAATCTCTCAACCTGGACAAATTGAAGCAGAAAGATTTCTCATACACCTTTTAGCTAAAGGTAGTTAAATCAGAAAATTGCAAAGCAGCATGAAAATTGAAAAATTTGTTATTTTATGATGCTTAAAATTTTCAAGTAACTCTTCCTGTGACTTTTACTGATTATGGTTTCATGGCTTTATCCACTTAAAGGACCTGAACATGAGGATGATGAGAAGCTGGGAAATTTATGAGTTTCTCTGTTTTGAAAACTTTAAAAGGGTTGGGACAAATACTTAGAACTAGTTTGGACAGGAAAGATTCTTAAATTTAAAAATACTTTCATATTTTCTTTCCTCACAACCTTAAAAATACTTTGTATTCCACTTTTCATAATGCCTTAAATCATAAGTTATTTATGTTCTTTGTTACGTTAACAATGGCTTTTACTTTGTAATTTGCAGAACTGAAATTCTCCAGTATGGTAAAAGTCAGAGGGGATTGTTCAGGAGATTCAAAATTGTAAAGATAATAGGTAAGATAAAGCCAGTACCTCTGTTTCATCTTATCCCATAATAAGGAATCTGTAATAGATGGATTCCAAAGGGTTTTCAAATGAGAATGACTGGAAAGGAAAAAAAAAAAAAAGAGAACTTTTGACACAGCATAAGATTCCTTTGGGAACTGATTTCTGGTGCAATTGCCTGAGAAAGATGTCAAAATCCTTATATTCTGAGAACTAAACGATTACTAATGGATAAGTGGGCTATGACCAATTCCACCTAGTTAGAGATAAATGTTGGAGGTGACTATAAATTACTAGCAAAGAATCAACTACATGACATTGTAAATCCCGAATTGCTTATCTTTAATGTCATTTCCATAATTTCTGAGGTACATTTTGGGTAGTAGAGATGACATTATGCTTCAGGGTATTTATGTGGCATGGGGGAATATGCTGTATACCAAGCTAGTTGTCAACAGCATTAAGTTGAGAGGGAATTAAGGGTGAGGAGAGAAAAAAAAAAAGCAGTTCCTTCAAAAGAAGGACCTCAAAGAGGAAGTTAAAGCCCTTTGAGATTCCTCCAGCTAGTGGGTTTCTTTTGCTCTTATTTGCTATGAATTTGCAACTTAGATCATTTATCCTGTTGATCGCTGTAGCTGGGGGTGCCAAGTGAGAAGAGGCCTGGAGGCTTTGGCAGAGGAAATCTCCTTGCTGAAAGTAGCATGGCACATCTGAAAAAGGTGTTTCCTAGGGCAGGCTATTAAGAAACTAATAATGGAGACTCCAGACAATGCTCTCAAAAAAGCAGCAGCATGGCCTAGAACATGGCCTAGAAGCCCTGGGAGTCAGAAAGGACCCAGCTCTGCCACTGGTCTGCTGTGACACCTTGGGCAAACTACATAACTCTTCTGCGCCTCTGTTAACTCATCTATAAAGTGAGTTCTACAATTGTGTTTGAGTTTGTTCAACTACATCAGCTTGTATCTACCCCAGTTCTTACTGCAGTGTCTGGCACATAGTAAGGGCTTAAATATCATTTTAAGAAAAAAAAAAAAAAAAGGGAAACAACTGGACCAAGAGGTCTCAATCCCCTTGTGGCCTGGAAAGGTGGATGTACCTCCCAGTGATCTGCAGAAAGGGATCCAGAGACTTGGAGGGGAAAATGCTTTATTGTTTTCCACGGGCCTCTCTCCTTTCCCATTAAGCATTTGTCATTCCACAATGGGGAATAGGGTTGTATGTGTGTTGGAGGGTGGGGGGAGTTTAAGCCACTGAAGCAGTGTTATTCTCCCCCCAAAATTTCCTCCCCTAGAAAATAACACAAAAAACTTCAACTCTATGTGTAGCCTTAACGTTCAACTTAGAAGCCAGCTGCATGTGTTTTCAGAAAGGGCCTTTCCTTGTCATCCTCTTGAAAAGTCAAATTTGTGCTGAATCACTAATAACAGAGTAAAACAAAACTGTTCTGCTGCTGAAACATAGCACAGTACCCACTATTCCCCAAGGTGAAGGAAAGTTGCCAGGAGTTTGATGTGTCCCTAGGTAGATATTGTTGGTCAAAGAGGGGAAAGGAAGCGCTGGCTAGAATGTAGAGCTTATTGAGGGCAGAGTTCCGGTCTCCTAACTCTACTCTTCTCTCTCCAACACTTAATGCAGTGCTCTGCACAGAGTAAGCTCTAAATAAATTCCACTGATTAATTAGAGAAGGGGAGATCATAAGTACTCTTTTGAGGGAGGACACTTTCAGGGAAAGGGGAAGCAGGAAGGAGAATTAAAGCTTTGACGGATGGTGCAACTGGTCTAAGTTCTTGAGAAATATTTTTATTTGACTGCTTACTGCATGAGAAGCTCCAGTTATTCTGCCTTAATTTATTCATTTTAAACGGCAATGATATAATTTCCATAGACTTCCTTCTAATTCATGAAGTAAATGTTCCTAAAGGTAGCTCTAATTTGTTTCGTTGGCAAATCTACTTACTGATCTGTATTTATTCAGATCACCCAAGAATTTATTGGCCTTAGGACTACCATAACTTGCCTGTATAAATGGTAGGGTATGAAATACCTTGTTAGCACTGCATTTTGTTTCCATTTGCCTATACAAAAAAATGGAATGGAGAATTTAGGAAATAATTCAGGTAACCATTATGGTATTATTATGCACCTATTACATGCCAAGCACTGTGTTGAACACTAGTTCCTGTCTAGCATGAGGCTCTCAATCAGGGCAAGAAAGGAATTCTGGAGTTTGGTACCCATATGGACTGTTTGCATTGACTCAAATACCAAATAAATTCTCAAATCTCTACTACTTTTTGCCCTATATAAACACAATCTTAACCAAGGAGAATTTTTCCTTTCTTTCTCAGTGCCTATGGTAAGGATGTATAACAGAGGCTTGACTAGCTTACTCTTGTTTTTCTCAAGTACATTAATTCCAAGTTGTTAGAATTTAAATATTTGTGAGAAACCAGATGGCAAGAAAAATAACTGGGCCAAATGTAGAGCTGAAAATTAAAAACATACTATAAGCAATCTGAATTGCTTTACATTTTGATACTCCTATTGACAAAGGTCACATATGAAGATTAATTTACAACACTTCAACCATCACCGCAGTGTATTAGTTCATATGCATCAGAGGAATACACTAAGTATTTCAAAGTTTCCATGCAGGAGAATAATAATGTCAAAACTTTATATAAATAAGGCTACACAATCCAAAAGTTTCATCTATTATCACTGTCATCTAACAAAAGCTCTTTCCAAGAATCTGGCTTGATGTAAGTTGATATTTGAAAAAAATGGAATATTTCCTTTGTTTCCCAATAATATCCAAATTGTACAAAAAAAAAAAAGAGAGAGTCCTGGAAGAGGTAATTTCCTTTCTGAAAATGCTGCTCCTAAGTAGACAGCCTAATGTGGTAGAATGAGCACAGCAATGAAAATTCTGGCTTCTAATCTTCTACTGCCACTAATTTTTGGGTGGTCTCTTGCAAGTCACTAACTCTTTTTCTGAGTTAATCTATCTATAAAACAGGTATAATAATACTTACCAGCTGCCTAGGGAGACTGTGTTAAATAAGTAGGTATTATACCTTTAAAGTTTAAATAATGTTCTCAAGAATCAATGCACCATATATCACTGTTAAGCATCTGTCATACTCAAGTCTGCACAGTTCTTTATCACTCTCAAGTGAGTGGCAGTTCCTGGGATATATAGAACTGTGTATTGAGATTTGATTTTCTAGCTTGGATTTACAAGTTCTCTCTCAGTTTAGGAGTTCCTTTAGAAGTAAATTGGTACAAGACACAACTTAGTCTATAGAATTTGTTTATCAATGCTAATACCTGCTCCTCAAAGTGTGAAAAGGTGTCAGAATTGGAAGAGGTGTGTGTGATGTGACTGATAAAGATGACACATAGGACAAAAAAATCTTAAGAAAGTTTATGAATAAATAGCATTCAACACATTCAAAAAACAGAGTTTAAGTAAAGGATGTGACCTCACTTTACTTATCTGCTGACCACCCAACGTCCGGTCTTTAATCCTCCCAAACAAACCTTCTAGCTGTACCTCACTTTTGACTCTGTGTCCTCAAGACCCTCCCCTCAGACACACTACAGTTCTCCCTGTATTCAGATCTCACCTAAAATCTCACCATCCAACCTGAGCATTTGTATATTTACATCCTCCCTAGTACTTATGTCTGCTCAATTTATTTAAACTTTGACTACTGTAGCTGAAACATTTTTTGTGCTTGTCTCCCCTGTTAGCGTGTAAGTTTCTTAGGGGCAGGGTATGTGCAAGTGCCTTATTCTGTACAATGAATGCCTAGTATGGTGCACTAAGCAAGTGGATGCTCATAAAATGCTATTACTTTTGATGTAATCAGATAATAGTATTTATTGAGTTCTCACTGTATGAGAAGTTACCCAAGAAAGAAGTGACAATTCCCACCCTCAAAGACGTGACAATCTAACTGGGGAGACCAATCCATGATGGACACCCCCCAGTACACACAACCCGGGGATAGGTGCTTCATTGTTTGCTGCCATACTTAAGCACTTCTAAAGAGAAGCAGCATGGCTCAGTGCTGCTTGGGAGTCGGAGGTCGTAAATTCTAATCCCAGCTCCACCACTTATCGGCTGTGTGACCTTGGGCAAGTCACAACTTCTCTGTGCCTCCGTTACCTCATCTGTAAAATGGGGATTAAAACTGTAAGCCCCAAGTGGGACAACCTGATTACCCTGTATCTACCCCAGTGCTTAGAACATTGCTGCTTGGCACATAGTAAGTGCTTAACAAATACCATCATTATTACTAAGGATTTGTAAGTTATGCATCTGACATTAGGTCCAATTGAGGCATTTGTCAACCTCTTCCTTGATCTCTCCTCCCCTCACCCCACTCCCTTCTGCATTGCCCTGCCTTGCTCCTTTTGCTCTTCTCCCCTCTCAGCCCCACAGCACTTATGCACATATCTTTTTTTTTAGTAGCATTTATTAAGTGCTTACTATGTGCAAAGCACTGTTCTAAGTGCTGGGCACTGTTCTAAATGCTGTAATTTTATTTATTTGTATTGATGTCTGTCTCCCCCAACACACACTGTAACCTCACTGTGGGCAGGGAATGTCACTTTATTGTTGTGTTGTACTTTCCCAAGTGCTTAGTACAGTGCTCTGCACACAGTAAGCACTCAATAAATAGGACTGAAAGAATGAACCCTATCTCACACCCTTTCTTATTGCAGGATGCTTTTCTTGTCTCCTGCCCACTCTTTATACTGTGTTGCACTGCATAGTATAATTGTCTTTGTTCTTTCTTCTACTTTTAATTCTAACCTCAGTTACCACCACCACTGCCCACCTCTTACCCCAGATGCATTGCTTTCCAATTGCTAGCTTGGGACCCAGCTCCAGACTCCAAAACCCTGGGAACAAAAATAGAGCTGGACTGGAGTGGGGGAGACTATCCCCCTCTTCATCTCTGTCCCTGCAGTTTAGGCCAGAGCAGAAAGGCAGGATTGGGGTGAGAAACTGTCCCAGCCACAGTAGCTTCTAGAAATTGGAGTTTTAGGTGAGAGAGAGCCCCCAGATGCTTAGTACAGTGTTCTTCACATAGTAAGTGCTCAATAAATATCACTGATTGAGGGGACCTAAGGGCTAAATGCAGAAGGGCTTGTGTACAATATCCTGTCAGGTCCTGAGCAGAGATGTTAAAGGGAAGCATGATGGAGAAAATCTTAAAGCTGACAGTAGGCCTTTGAAAAGGGGAGTAGTAAGACTAATGCTAAAGGAAGAGTTTGTGTGCAGGACAAATTTGAGTAAGTAGAGATTAGAAACAGGAGATCGGGAATGGGTCTACTGCAAAATTCCAGAAGCAGGGAGCTATTTGTAGGGTTGATCATTGTAAGCCAGCCACATACATAAGCATATTTTGAAGATGACATCAATTCAGGTACTAGTGGTCTTGTGTGCCAAAAGGAATCAACTAGGGTTTTTTTTCCATATGGAAGTCAGGAGAATAGGATTTATACATCTTCAAAACTATGGGAGAATTAAGATGGTCTCTTCACAGAACCAGAAGGAGAAATACTTTAATCATGAAAAAGGATGGAACATCTATCAATATTAGTTTTCAAAATCCACATAGATTGCATTTGTTTTGGGTGATTGCCCTGCTTCAGTGGCTTTCAACAATTCTCAGACAAGAACAAGAATAGCAGTTGTTCTTAGTTTTATTTTTTGCAATGGAACTTACTTCTATGGCTAAAAAATCCAAAGTCATCTGAAGAGATTGTCAGTGGAAATTAAATAGGTAAAGCCTACTAGGGCTTAGTAGGGGATAATGCAGTCAGGCCCTTAATAAATAATGATGGCATTTGTTAAGCACTTACCATGTGCAAAGCACTGTTCTAAGTGCTGGGGGGGATACAAGGTGATCAGGTTGTCCCACGTGGGGGTCACAGTCTTAATCCCCATTTTACAGATGAGGGAACTGAGGCTCAGAGAAGTGACTTGCCCAAGATCACACAGCAGACACATGGGGGAGCTGGGATTAGAACCCATGACCTCTGACTCCCAAGCCTGTGCTCTTTCCAATGAGCCACGCTGCTTCTCTTAATAAATTTCATTATTATTATTATAAGTACAACAAAGATGTTGCAATTCCCTTAGACAAAGAACCAAGACCTAAGCAGAAATATCAGGGAGCTTGAAAAGAGAGTTGTTTGTTCTAGGAATAACTATCAGTTGGAAATAAAGTGGTGGATTGACTCCGGGTGGCCCTGTCATTGCAACTTTACTTTCAATAATAAGCCATTTAAATGCCTCATAAAGGTGAAGTATCTAGGAAAAAAGGGACCATTCAAATGTATGATTAGAAGAATCAACTTGTTTTTCATCTCTTCTTGGCATAAAGTTTCCCCTCAAACTCCAAGGGAATGGAAATTGGGAAGACAATTACTCCTTTATTAGAGCATCACATGGGCAGCATCCCTCAAGTCAGACCGTAAAAGGTTCAGCATAAAGCCCACATTATTAATGCTCCATCCATTTGATTTAGGGGACAGACTAGCTACGGGCAAATAGTCTTAGCATCAAGTCACTTCATGCCCAGTTGGGGCCCCCTAGAAATAATAATTAATTTAATTTTATGATGGTATTTGTTAAGTGCTATGTGCAAAGCACTGTTCTAAGCACTGGGGAGGTAACAAGGTGATCAGGTTGTCCCACAGGGGGGCTCCCAGTTTTAATCCCCATTTTACAGATGAGGTAAAATGAGGCACGGAGGAGTTAAGTGACTTGCCCAAAGTTACACAGCTGACAGTAGGCAGAGCCAGGATTTGAACCCATGACCTCTTTCCATGGAGCCACGCTGCTTCTCTAATATCATTATTATCATAATAATGATAATTACAACTGCGGTATTTGTTAAGCACTTACTACGTGTCAGGCACTGTTCTAAGTGCTGGGGTAGATACAAGTTCATCAGGTTGGCTACAGTCCCTGTCCCACATGGCTCACAGTCTCAATCCCCCATTTACAGATGAGGTAACTGAGGTACAGAGAAGTGACACAGCTGACAAGTGACAGTAGGAATTAGAACCCAGGTCCATGCTTTATCTGCTAGGCCTTGCTGCTTCTCTACCCTAGTGGCTGGGTGGAACCTCAGAATATGTTCCAAAATGAATTAATCACTTAGTACAGTGCTCTGTACACAGTAAGCACTCATTAAATACGATTGAATGAATTAAATCAAGTCACTAGGTAGAGATACTGGTCCCAGAGTTAGGGATGGGAGTGGATCAAGAAATAAAGATGGGAGCCCTGAGATAACACTGGCAGCCTTAAAAGACTTCCTTCAGGCAGTCATAGCTGTCAGTCAGGCACTCATAGTTGTCAGTCAGGCAGTCAATTGTATTGGAGCACTTACTGTGTGCAGGGCACTGTACTAAGCACTCGCGAGAGTAATATGGCAGACACATTCCCTGCTCACAGTGAGTTTCCAGTCTAGATGGGGTGACAGACAAATATATATAAAGTTACAGATATGTACATAAGGGCTGTGGGACTGGGAGACAGTTCTGCCCAGGCCTTATAAAACCTTGACTAGCTAATGAGTGAAGGTGAAACGGGGAACTTCCCACCCCTTTCCCTTCTTAAGGGAGCTTCCAACTCCCTCTCACAGCATCAGGGAATCCAAACTCCACCTCTAAAGCCCAAGGCTGTCAGGCCTTAGTAGAGCCTGGTCAAAGCCTGAAGGTCCCTGACCTGATCCAGTGCTGCTGTGGTGGAATTCAGAGTCCTCCGCATGATTCCCACACATATCCTCTCCCATAAAAGGGCTTAATGAGTGTCCTTTAAGCACCCCACTAATTTTAGAGTCACTTACTGAGTTCAGGTTGAAGCCACAGTAACGTCATCACTTTGCTTCATTTCTTGGACAATCTGGAGTAGAACAAAGCAGTAATTAGATGTTACTGTGTGAGATTGGTCCGGTTTTTTTTTTTAAATTGGTATTTGTTCAGTGCTTCCTATGTGTCATGTGCTGTTCTAAGCGCTGGGGTAGATAGAAGTTAATCAGTGTGGGCACAGTTCCTGTTCCACATGGGGCTCACAGTCTAAAGAGGAGGGAGAAAAGGTATTAAATGCTGATTTTTCAGTTGAAGAAACTGAGGTATAGAGAAGTTGAATGAGTTGCCCAAGGTCATGAAGCAGGGAAGTGACAGAGCCAGGATTAGAATCCAGGTCTTCTGACTCTCAGGCCCATGAAGCAGCTTGGCCTACTGGATAGATCCCAGGCCTGGGACCCAGAAGATCATGGGTCATACCTGTCTGTATGACCTTGGACAAGTCATTTCACTCCCCTTTGCCTCAGTTATCCATAAAATTGGGGTTGAGACTGAGCCCCACGTGTGACGGGGACTGGGTCCAACTCGATTTGCTTGTATCCACCCCAGCACTTAGTATAACACCCAACTCGTCATAAATAATAATAATGATGACATTTGTTAAGTGCTTACTATGTGCCAAGCACTGTTCTAAGCACTGGGGGGATACAAGGTGATCAGATTGTCCCACGTGGGGCTTACAGTCTTAATCCCCATTTTATAGATGAGGTAACTGAGGCACAGAGAAGTTAAGTGACTTGCCCAAAGTCACACAGCTGACAAGTGGCAGAGCCAGTAATAGAACGCATGACCTCTGGCTCCCAAGCCTGTGCTCTTTCTACTGAGCCACATTGCTTCTGTAACACATAGTAAGCACTTAAATACTATCATTATTATTCTCACTAGGCCATGTTGTTTCTTTCTTTTAGGTCTCCCCTGCCCCTCCATCCCATTCTACTCAAAACGCTGCATTTACTTCCTAAATGCAAAACAGTAGTTAAGTAAGCTGCTACCTCCACTCTCTCAACCAACACTTTGATTCTTGATGTGCCAAGTAGAGGCAGCACTGAATGCCCACAGGATGGGATACACTAATATTCATTCATTCAATTGTATTTATTGAGCACTTACTGTGTGCAGAACACTGTACTAAGTGCTTGGGAAGTACAAGTTGGCAACATATAGATGGTCCCTACCCAACAATGGGCTCAGCGCTTATCATCTTTTAAGCACTTAAATACCACAATTACTATTACTTTGCTATAACTCAGGGTAAATGGGATTTAATTTGGAAGTTTGTTAGAGGAAGAATAAACAGAGAGAGGAATAGTGGGTTCCATGCCAGAAGAACAGGGAGTGAAGGGACAGACAGGTGGTAGAATCCAGAGTAGAATTTGGCCTTCTGGTGGAACACCAGTCAGAGATATTTAAATCAGAATTCAAAGCCATTCTGTGTTTCCAGGATCAGAGTGAGATACAGACCTACAAATTCCACCTGAATCCATTAAAAAAGCTATGTAACTAAACTACACCCACAGATAAACAAAAGAAACAATTCAAGGCCATAAAGAACAGCACCAAGTATTCAGAAAGACCCACAAGATAACTATTTGTAATTCCTAAAAGATTTCAAGACTGATTACTAGGTCCTTCTCTTAAAAATCTTTCCAATTTACTACTACCAATCATATAGATTGAGGCCTGAGTTACTTGGAAGAACCCTAAAAAAACCTATGCTAAAGTTGAAAATCCCCACAACCAACCCTTTTAATCAAATCACACAAACCTTCCTTTTCACCCTTGCAGTGGCCCAATGAGAGGAAAAATAACTTACTACAAACCTCACATTTCTCAGGACAACAATCAACACCTCCTCTCTGCAGCTCAACTCCAAGCAAAAAACAAAGTCTCCTCATTTCCCAATAGTTGACTCCACCCTTTTCATTATAAATGCAAAAGCCACATCCTCCCCAGCTGATTTCAAATATCCTGGCAGAGTGGGTGGGAAGGCAGAATTGTGCCAATCTTGTAGTCACCTGTGACTGGACTAACAGGGAGAGAATCAAGAATAAGGTACAGCTGGCAGTCTGGAATGGGAAGGGGAAAAGTGGGAGAAAAGAGCAGACAAATAAGAGAAGGCCAGATGGTGGAAAACATTGAATCTGATTGCGAGGTTTTGCTTGATATGAAGAGGCACAGGAAGCAAGTGAAGGGAGATGAGAATCAATCAAATGTTTTTACTTTATTTACTTACTGTCTGTAGAGCACTGTTCTAAGAACTTGGGGGAATACAATATAACAGAGGTGATAGACATGTTTCCTACCCGCAGCAAGCTTACAGTCTAAAGGAGGAGACAGCTATCACATAAATAAATTACAAATATGGCAAAAGTGTTGTGGGGCTGAGGGAGCAGTGAATAAAGGGTGCAAATTCAAGTCCAAGAAGGCTTTTGAAAAAAAAGAGAAATGTGGGCTGAGCAATGCTTCTGGAGGAGGATTCATATGACAGTGTGTAATGTAGTTAGGAGGGGGAGAGGCTGAGAGACCAGGGAGGAGACTAATGCAATAGTTTATCTAAGACAAAGCCAGCATGGTATTAGTTTGTGTGAAGAGGAAGGGGCAGATCTGGGAGATATACAAAAAAAAAAAAATCAAGGCAACTTAACACAAAACCAAAAATGGTAAGAGGATTTTTTGAGCTGAGAACTCAACATTGATTACACTGATCAAATTAACAGGATAAATTCTTAATTTGTCCTGTGTCAGGCAGCTTAAGTCTCTTTCATTTCATCATCCCAGAAGTTTTACTGCCTAACAATTCTTCCAGGACACGTGCTTTGACTTAAATGTTTTTGGATAGAATGTCATTAAGGAATTAGGGCATGTTGAGCCACCAACATGAGCATGCTTGCTCACGGTGCCCCGATCTCATCTATCTCACTGCTCACGCTTTGCCCACCTCTTCCCTCTAGCCTGGCACTCTCTCCCCTTCCATATACGCCAGACCACCACTCTCCCCACCTTCAAAGTCTTACTAAGGTCATAGGAGGCCTTCCCCTATTAAGCCCTCTTTTCCTCAGCTCTCCCTTCCTTCTATACACCATCATGTATACATTTGGACCTGGGATGTTTGGGCATTTAATATCGAACCCCACCTTCAAACCCACAGCACTTATCTGTAAATTATATATTAAAATTTTTTTATATTGATGTTTGTCTCCCCTCTAGACTGTAAGCTTGTTGTGGGCTGGGAATATATCTACTCTTTTTTATTTTACTCTCCCAAGTGCTTAGTTCAGTGCTCCGCGCACAGTAAGCAGTGAATAAATCCCACTGATTTCATTCATTCAATTGCATTTATTGAGTGCTTACTGCACGCAGAGCACTGTACTAAGTGCTTGGGAAGTACAAGTTGGCAACATGATGATGATGGATACAGAATGCTGTGGTGCCTGAAGAAAAAAACTTGCGTGGAAGTGCGTGGCACTGGATATTGTGAGTACTTGAGTCTGGGTTATCTTTAATACCGGGTTCTGAGAAAATTCAACTGGTGTTTGTTAAGGGTTTACCATGTGACAGTCACTGTACTAAGTGCTAGGGTAGGTACAAGATAGCTGTATACAGTTCATGTCCCACATGAAGTTCACAGTCTTTCCATTTTACAGACGAGGCACAGAGAGGTTAAGTGACTTTTGAGGGAAAGGGTCCTAGCTTTCTATATTAATAGACATTGAGTCTTAAATAAAAGAACAATGATAACGTGGAATTTGGGGAAGCAGAAAAAAACTGTTTTGGTTCCAAAGCCTGAAGCAAAGGTAATGGGGTTTTCAAATTCCAATTTCTGGCCCCTAGGAATTAGTGGAGAACTGAAAATGAAAGTGGAGAAAGAACTCTAAAAGAATGGTGAGAAGGGCAACTTCTCTGTTGGGAATGTGGACTCATGAAAAGTAGCAGGAATGTGCATTGTTATATGAGGTTTTAACACTACCTTTGAAATGTAGAAATGAGTTCTTATCTGGATCCAAATAAGACTTTCCCCAAGTGCCAAAGTAGGATGGCATAAGACAGTCTACTGTCAACTGTTATTTACTTATTAACCTTACAAGTAAAAATCAACTGCCCAATTTTCCAGTCTCTTGCTGTAAATACTGACCAGCAGCTATAGCGAGGGTTCAAGGTGAGAGAGCAGAGGAAATTCAAATCTGTCAACTCTGCAGCTTGTTAACAGCTTCTGAGCATAAGATGAAGGGGGATAGTGAAGGAGAATGAAATCAGTGGCTAATAGATTTCTGAAGGTTGCCTACATATTTCTGGCTACATGAATATAGTTACTTGCATAGTTGTCCCACCCTGATTTTTGAGAAAATAAAAGCTTTTTTTTGGTACCTCATAATTTCAAGCAGTGGTTGGGGAAAGGGAAGAGAAGAAAGAGAAGAAGGGTGAGCACAGGATGAAGCAGGTGAAGGTAGTTGACTCATTAAGGCTGCCACGGGCCAGGGTAGGAGGAACACATGGAACTGTACTTATCCTTCAGTTGAAAACTCCTTTTGAGCAGGGAATGTCACTTGATTCTGAACTTCCCAAGCCTTTTGTGCAGGACACCTAGTTGATATTCAATAAATAGCATTACTACTATTGTATTTTTTAATGTATTTACTTTGCACTTCATTATGTCCAATGGGAAACTATACATTTTTTGGTGTGTTTTCACTTACTACTATTTTCATGGAACCAGTTAAGAGCCATAACCGGGGAATCCCTGTGTTCATTCCTTCCTCCTCCTCATAATAATAATGACATTTATTAAGTGCTTACTATGTGCAAAGCACTGTTCTAAGCGCTGGGAAGGTTACAAGGAGATCAGGTTGTCCCATGGGGGGCTCACAGTCTTAATCCCCATTTTACAGATGAGGTAACTGAGGCCCAGAGAAGCTGTGTGACTTGCCCAAAGTCACACAGCTGACAATTGGCAGAGCTAGGATTTGAACCCATGACCTGTGAGCCCGTTGTCTGGGTAGGGACCATCTCTATATGTTGCCAACTTGTATTTCCCAAGTGCTTAGTACAGTGCTCTGCACACAGTAAACTCTCAATAAATATGATTGAATGAATGACCTCTGACTCCAAAGCCCATGCTCTTTTCTCATCATCATCAGATTCTGTGAAAGTCTAGAAGGGTTTTTTTTTTCTTTTCCTCCAATTTAAGATTTAATTTCTACTTGATTGTATCTCTGCCTGACTACATAGACATTGTGGTTAGATGAATTAGAAGACAACATATAGAATTAAATCTTGTGGTGTGAAAGTGACACCTGAAGGCAGACTCTTGTAATAGTAGTAATAGTATTTATTAAGTGCTTACTGTGTGCAGCACTGTACAAAGCACTGGGAGAGGTTTAGACATGGTCCCCATCCCTTGTGGGGGCTCAGAATTTCATGATCTCTTGTCTGATGTCCAACAGTTCTCAGCATGATAAATATATCTTCATAGAAATGAACTGATATTCTCGCAAACAGATCATGGAAGTTGGTCTGAATAATGGAAAGGGAGACTTTCCATTCCATTCCAAAAGCAGTGGATAGAGCACAGGCCTGGGACTTAAGGTCATGAGTTCAAATTCCAGCTCCGCGACTTGTCTGCTGTGTTACCTTGGGCACGTCACTTTACTCCTGTGTGCCTCAGTTACCTCATCTGTAAAATGGGGATTGAGATTGTGAGCCCCACAATGGACAGGGACTGTGTCTAACTCAATTTGCTGGTGTCCATCCCAAAGCTTAGTAGAGTGCCTTGCACGTAGTAAATGCTTAACAAATACCGTTTATTATTATTAATTGAGAAGCAGTGTGGCCTAATGGCAAGAGCATGAGCTTGGGAGTCAGAGGATGTGGGTTCTAATCCTGGCTCCACCACTTGTCTGCTGTGTGACCTTGGGCAAGTCACTTAACTTCTCTGTGCCTCAGTTACCTCATCTGTAAAATGGGGATGAAGACTGTGAGCCCCATGTGGGGCAACATGATTACCTTCTATCTACCCCAGCACTTAGAACAGTGCTTAGCACATAGTAAGTGCTTAACAAATACCATTATTATTATTATTATTAATAAAGGAAGAAGTCAGTCTGATCTTGAAAATATTTGGTTAGCCCCTAGTAAAGAGAGACTTTACTAGGGAAATAATTGTGTCCTCATCAAAGGAAATTATGATTTTCTTTCTCCCTCGCCTAACAACCTGGATTGGTGTCATCTTACGTTGCTATTATTCCAAGTTTTCTTACTGAGCTTATAGCGCCTAAAGACAGATGAGCCAAGCTATTAACTTCAGGGGAATAAATCAAATTACTTTCCTGGTTTAGATAACACTCATAGAAAGCATCTATCACCAAACACATTTAGTTGAGGGATTATCTCTACACTTGACAAAAAGATAGTTGATATTTCCTCTAGACTGTAAATTCCCCTCTAAACTGTAAACTCCTGGTTGGCAGAGTCTACCAACTCTATTGTATTGTACTCTCCCCAAGTGCTTTTTATAGGGTTCTGCACAGTAAGCACTCTATAAATTCAACTGATTCATTAATTTGAAAGCTAACCTAATGGGTCTTTCTCCAGTTCCCTCTCTTCCGTTCATAGACTGTGAGCGGCTTGAGGGTCCAAGACTGCATCAAATTCTCATCTGTGTGTTTTTCAGAGCTTAGAACGGTGCTCTGCACACAGTGAATCCTTATTAAGTAATATTACTACTATTTTTTATCATTGAGGAAAAGGAAGTCTTGGGGTCCAGAATGTCCCAGATTCCAATATCCATCAATAATTGCACAACTCTCCACTTCAATTGGAAAGAACACAGGCCTGGGAGTTAGAGGCCCTGGGTTCAAATCCCAGCTCTATCACTTGTCTGCTGTATGACCTTGGGCAAGTCATTTAACTTCTCTTTACCTCAGTTTCCTCAACTGTAACATGGGGATTCAGTACCTTCTGTTGCTCCTACTTAGACTGTGAGCCCTAAGTGGACAGGCACTGTGTCCGGCCTCATTAACTTTCATCCATCCCAGAGCTTAGAACAGGGCTTGACACATAGTAAGCACCGATCAGTGTTCATTAAAATAATTAAAACAACAATGATAACAGGTTTGCTAACATTTTTGCATCGGAATATTTGAATAGTTAACCCAGTGCATTTCATTTTCTCTATTCTGGGTGGCACAGTAATTGCTTCTTCATTGGCTACAAGGCAACTTGCGCATGGACAAGATACACAGGCTGTGGAAAGGACCAAGAATCTGGCCTAGCAGGCATTCAGTGTCTTCTTTCATGGTTTTCTTCATTGGTTTGCATAGCACAGAATTCCACTTAGCCAGAAAAACATTTTGTTTATTAAATTTCCCTCAAAAGGTCCTTGGATTTAAATTAAGAAGGCAATCATTTGGGGAAAATGCACTGGGGGTTTTATATAACCCATAACATTTGAAAAACAGTTTTAGAGGTTTGGCAAAACACATATCACTGTCAGGTTCTCTAATTTAGAATAATGCTCTCCTTCATGGTGACTCTGAGAGGGGAGGGATGGGTAACATCTTCTCATTTAAAACTGCATCTATTTTAAAAGTCACCCTGTATTTTTGCAATGGGATATAATAAAAGAGCATAAGTTCCCACTGGGGTTTTCCACTCTTGGGTTTGGACTGGATCCTTCTCTCTAACAGCTCAGGAACCAGTTTGGGATTTATAGTTTGGTTCATCCAGCACAAAGTGAAGTAGAGGAGTGTTAGTTATCCAGGGAATTTTGTCTTCTAGATGAATCAGTCATTACAATTCTGATCCCAACAGTTTTTTGTTAATGGTATTTGTTAAGTGCTTACTATGAGCCAAACACTGTACTAAGCACTGGGGTAGATACAAGCTAGTAGATTGGACGCAGCCCATGTCCCATACGGGGCTCACAGTTTTAATTCCCATTTTACAGATGAGGTAACTGAGGCACAGAGAAGTTAAGTTACTTACCCAAGGTCACACAGCAGACAAATGGAGGAGCCAGGTTAAAACCCCAGATCTTTATGACTCCCACGTACATGCTCTATCCATTAGGCACATTCCTTCTCTGCTGCTTTTTCATCAATTACCAGGTAATTCAGCCCAGTGTTTTAACTTTTTAACAAAATAATAGAAGCTACAGTGTACTGGTCAAATACATGAATAAAACTCCCTTTTGCCCAGAAGTACTTTTGATATATGGTAACCTATAAATGCTAACATATAAATATGTAGAAATGGATTTCAGGACTTGGTCTCCATGACCATTTAAATGATGTCAGTGCAGCAATCATGAGAACCTTGAGGTGCTGATGATGATAAATGTAATAAGACAGACCTAGAATTTTTTCAACAATTTGGTTCTTTATTGGATTGGGAAGGGAAAACTCCTTCTAGAGGAAACTGCTATATTTTATGTACTCCATGCTTAAGGCAAGAAAACATTTTTTTAGCCGTGTGCAGACTCAGTCAATAAAAGATGCATGCAAGAAGAATTAGCATAGCTCTTATTCATGATAAATTTAAAGATTTCCTGCCAGAACTTGCCAGCCCGTTAGAGGGCCATTTTATTTAATCCTGTGGGGTCAGAAACTCCTGACCATTAGCTTTAAGGCATTCATTCAGCTCTCTCACTCCTACTTATTCTCTTTCCACCTCCAACCTGGTGTTCCTTCCTCTCAGACTAACCTTTTCACTGTGCTTATTTTCATCTTTCCCACCATCAATCTCTTGCTCATATCCTCCACCTTCTTATCCAACAGACCACAGCTCTCCCAATCTTTGAAGCCCTTCAGAAATCACATTTCCTCCAGGAAGACCTTCTCTGATAAATTTTACATTGATCTCACATCTGTACCACCTAAACACTCACAACACTCTCCACTCGGCAGTTTTTATGTTGACATATACTATATCCAGCACTTAGAACAGTGCTTGGCACCTAGTAAGCACGTAACAAATACCATAATAATTATTATTATTACTTTCTCATAATCTGTACTTCATTTAAATTCTGTCTCATTCTGGATTGTACATTTCCTGAGGGCAGGAATCATGTTATCTAATTTCTCTGAAACTCTTCTAAAAACTTTGCACAGTGCTCTGCCCAAGGGTGCTCAGTAAATGCTAGCAACCGATTGATTGTACGTAGGAGCAGACACCAAGAGAAGTTAAATAGTTGACCCAAGTAAATCACTGGCAATGTTCCAATTCAGTTAATCAACCAGTGGTATTTATTGAGTGTGTACTGACTGCTTCCACTGAACTAAGCACTTGGGAGAATTCAACAAAAGTAAGGCCCTTCCCCTCCCCTCAGGAATTTACAATCTAATGAGGGAAACAAAAAATTGATAAAATAGGGAAATAGTGGGAACAGGAGAAATAACAAGAGTATATCATGAAATGGTACCACTGGCCCCTTTGAATGACGTTTTATATGTGTGTGTGTGTGTGTGTGTGTGTGTGTATGTAAATATAAATTCCTATACATATTCAAGTATATATAATATATATGTATATACATATCAGGGTAAATTAGCTAAATGAATGTGCAAGTATATTATTCAAACCCCATATTCCTGTGGTCAGGTGATGGTCACACAAGCTTTCAGAGTAGCATCATTATAAACAATATTCCCACTTCTTAAAGGATCCTCTGAAACCCTCCTATACCACCAAGAACAATGATGAGCCAAAATTTCAGCATCACTTTCTGAAAGGGGCAGCTTATGGACCATTGAATTCACAGCAACAGCTGGGGGCTCAGCTCAGGAAGGACACATCATTTTGAATCCTTAAGTCTTATTGAACGCTAAGTCTCCCAATCCATTTGATTCCCTTTACAGGTGAGGTTGAAGTCAATAGGATCACTTGGGAGGGAGACAATGGTACTTACAAGAGGAATTGAGCCTGTTGAATGGAAAGACATCGGGGAATATGAAACCATTACATCTCCCCAAGGCATGTTGAAAACTGTGTTTTCTGTGGCCTTCCTATCCCTCTCTCTCTGGACTTCTATTGGAACCAGGGCAGTGGAAACAGGGAACCTAGAGTATCATTTTCCTTCTCGTTTTCACATTTTAAAAGAAAGTTTCTTGTTACCACATTGCTGCTTGGGTAACCAAGAAAAGGAAATGAAGTTAACAACTGTGATGTGCCCTTAAGTCTTGACATAAGGGTATATTTTAAAAGCAAACACGGACAAATTTCAAAACATAAGAAACTTTTCCGATTGATTCAGCTGCACAATGCTCACCTGGTAAAAAATCCTTTGGCTTTCCAAAGATTTGGGGATTTGATTTTCAGAGAGCTAATTTGTTCTACTAACAAGGCTGTGCCTACATGTTAACAACATTCCATTCTCTTGAGAAGCAAACCAGTGGATTCACTGTGGGGCCTCCGCAGCTCGTTTGACTTGGCCTGACGAGACCTTTGGTTTTTCAGCCCATTGAACCAAATATGTTCCACCACAACTGTGTAGGTCTACGAGGGAAGTTGGCTGTGATGGACCCATCTGTCACTGCTTCTTTCTTGAAACTTAACTCTGCCTTTGCAATACAGCCACTAGTCACACTTGCGATGGAGACCAGGGGTCAATGTTTTGATGCTGCAACAATTTTTTTATGGTATTTGTTAGGAAATTGCTTTGTTTTCATACACTTTCCTAAGCACTGGGGTAAGTACGAGTTTTTTATGTCAGACACAGTCGATATCCCACGTGGGGCTTACAACCTAAATAGGAGGGAGAACAGGTACTCCCATTTTTCAGTTGAGGAAACTGAGGCACAGAGAAGTTAAGTGACTTTCCTGAGGTCACACAACGAACATCTGGATGAGCTGGATTAGAACCCAGGTCCTTCTGACATCCAGGCCCATGCTGTGTCCACTAGGCAACACTGCTTAAGCAGCGTGGCTCAGTGGAAAGAGCACTGGCTTGGGAGTCAGAGGTCATGGGTTCTAATCCCTGCTCCCCCACATGCCTGCTGTGTGACCTTGGGCAAGTCACTTAACTTCTCTGAGCTTCAGTTACCTCATCTGTAAAATGGGGATTAAGACTGTGAGCCCCGCATGGGACAATGTGATCACCTTGTATCCCCCCCAGAGCTTAAAACCGTGCTTTGTACCTAGTAACTGCTTAACAAATGCCATTATTATCATTATTATTGTGTACAGACCTGAGAGCGGGGTAAGCCTGCCCTCCCCGCCAGTAATCATTCTGACTTGGGCTAAGGAATTTCCTCAGGTGTTCTGTCTTCTCAACTTTGAGGGCAATGTTGTTGGCTATGTTATCACAGTCATGGCCCTGGTTGCCACAGGACTTGATGGAGGTGGAGGATTTAGTACAGTAGCAGTAGTAGTAATAGTATTCATTAAGGGTTTACTGTGGGAAATCCTCTTTTCTATGAAACATTATTTAACCTTGGCTTCACTGACACTGTCCTCTCCTATCTCTCTGGCATCTCCTTCTCGGTCTCTCTCATAGGCTACTCTTCTGTCTCCCACCCTCTAACCGTGGGAGTCCCTCAAGGCTCAGTTCTGGGTCCCTTTCTATCTTCCATCTATACCTACTCCCTTGGAGAACTCATTTGTTCCCATGACTTCAACTACCATCTCTGTATGAATGATTCCCAAATCTACCTCTCAAGCCCTGTTCTCTCTCCTTCTCTGCAGTCTCGCACTTCCTCCTGCCTTCAGAACACCTCTACTACGATGCCCCACTGACTTCTCAAACCTAACATGCTCAAAACAGAACTCTTCAGCTTCTCACCCAAACCCTGACCTCCCCATGTATTGCTCATCACTCTAGATAATAATAATAATAGTGGTATTTAAGTGCTTACTGTGTGTCAAGCACTGTTCTATGCACTGGGGTAATCAGGTTAGACACAGTCCCTGTCCCACATGGGGCTCACAGTCTTAATCCCCATTTTACAGATGAGGGAACCAAAGCACAGAGAAATGAAGTGATTTGCCCAAGGTCACACAGCAGACATGTGGCAGAGCTGGGATTAAAACCCAAATCCTCTGACTCCTAGGCCTATGCTTTTCCACTAGACCACACTGCTTCCCTAGACAACACCTCTAATCTCTCTGTCTCACAAGTCCATAACCTTGGAATTATTCATGACTCATTTCTCTCATCCAACCTACAGATTCAATCTGTCACCAAATCCTATCAATTCTACCTTCACAGCATCGCTAAAATCCATTCTTTCCTCTCCATGAAACTGCTACTATGCTGATCCAAGAACTTATGCCCCACTTTGAATACTGTATTAACCCGCTTGCTGACTTCCCAGCCTCCTGTCTCTCCCCACTCCAGTCATTACTTCACTCTCTTGCCTGGATCATTTTTCCCATCCACCTCCGCATCAAACAGAAACTTCTTATCATCGGCTTTAAAGCATTCAATCAGCTGGCCCACTCCTACCATTGATTTCCTACTAAAACTCAGCCCTCACATTCGCTCCTTAATATCAAGCTACTCACTATACACCAATCTTGTCTATCTCACTGCCAACCCCTTTCCCACAACCTCCCTCTGGCCTGGAAGTCCCACCCCCCTTTATATATGACACGATGCAACTTCCCACCTTCAAAGCCTTATTAAAATCACATCTTCTCCAAGTGATCCTCCCTGATTCAGCCCTCATTTTCCCTACTCCCTCTCCCTTCTGTGTCACCTATGCACTTGGACCTGTGCCCTTCAAGCACTGGATATTCACTTCAGGTCCACAGCACTTTTGTATAGATGTACATATCCATATTTTTAATGTCTATCTCCCCCTCTAGACCATAAGCTCCTTGTGGACAGGAGATATGTCTTCCAACTCTGTTACTGTGCTCTGCACATAATAAGTGCTAAATAAATACCACTGACTGATTGATTTGGAAAGATCTGGCCCTATGGGAATTGGTTTCTCCTCTTTGGCCCCCTTGCACTTCCCTAGCAAAGAAAGCTAAAACCCTAAAAAATATTCATTCTATTCATTCATTCCTTCAATCATATTTATTGAGCACTTACTATGTGCAGAGTACTGTACTAAGCACTTGGGAGAGTACAATACAATAATAGACAAATTCCCTGCCCATGGATGGGGAATTCTCTATTCAAACTGGGCTCCCAATTCTCGGGTGAAGAAGAAATAGCCCTCTGGGAGCCAGCATCCTCAATGGGCTCCAGCAACACTCTTCTAAGCATTTTTAGTAGCCAAAGAAGGAGGTGTCTGAGCCAGAGGAGTTGCTTAGTAACATGTCATAGAACTGGAAGGGACCTAGAGAGGCTACCATTCATCTTCCTGGCTGAGCGACGATACCTAGGATGCAGTGGCTACAGCTATTCTAAAGGGAATCCCATGACTCTGTCCTACTCTGGTGGTCTGGGACGTAGTATTGGGTTTTAAAGGCATGCAACATTATCCTCTTTGGGTATTTAACTACCTGCTCTCCCCTCTGATAGGAGAGAGTCTGGCATGATAAAATGTGTTTACCTTACTGAATCCCTGTAGTTTAAACAGAAAAAAAAGATCTTAAATGGACCACTCCTAATTCACGTTGGTTCCAAGAAAATCAGCTTCATTTTCAAGTAAATGAGAAACAGTGTGGCCTAGTAGAAACAGAACAGACGTGGAAGTCAGAGGACCTGGGTTCTAATCCCTGCTGTGCTGCCTGTCTGCTGTGTGTTCTTGGGCAAGTTACTTAACTTCTCTGTGCCTCAGTTACCTCACCTGTAAAGTGGGGATTGGGACTGTGAGCCCTGTATGGGACGGAGACTGTGTTCCCCCCTATTATTTAACATCTACTTCGGTGCTTAGTACAGTGCCTGGCACACAGTAAGCATTTAACAAATATCATTTAAAAAATACCGTTTGAAAATGAAAGGGATCTCGGTAACTCATAGCTTTTCTTCACAACGCAAGTCATCACAGTAGATTGGAGAATATTAGTGTGAACTTGGGAAGCTTTAATGCCTCAAACATGAGGAGCAGTGTGGCCTAATGGAAAGAGCACAAGCCTAGAAGTCAGACAACCCGTGCTGTAATCCTGACTCTGCCAGTTTCCCGCTGGATGATCTCGGGCAATCAATCAATCGGTGATATTTATTGAGCACTTACTGTGTACAGAGCACTGTACTAAGCACTTGGGAGAGTACAACAGAGTTGGTAGACACATTCCCTGCCACAATGAGCTTACAGTGTAGAGGCCTCAGTTTCCTCATCTGTAAAATTGGGATTCAATGCCTGTTCTCCCTACTATTCAGAATGAGTGCCCCATATGGGACAGGGTGTGTGTGTCCTATCTGATTAGCTTGTATCTACCCAGCACTTAGAACAGTGCTCCAGTGCTTAGAACAGTGCTTTGCACATAGTAAGTGCTTATTAAATGCCATTATTATTGTTATTATTACCCCAGCACTAAGGTAAAATACAAAATGATTATATCAGACACAATCTCTGTCCCACATGGGGCCCCTAGCATAAGAGGGAGTGATAATTTATAGATGAGGACAATGAAGCATAGAGAGGTTGTGACTTGCCAAGAATGCACAGTAGGTGAGTGGCAGAGCGGGGACTAGAACCCGAGTCTCCTGACTATCAGTTCTGAGATCTTTCCACTTAGATATGCTGCTGAATCCCATGTCTCTCAAGGGATTCAGTTACCAGCCTTGCCAGGACTCTAAGTCTCTTTGCAAATATCTTGGATGATACAGAGTGAGGTGGAGAGGAGAGAGGGAGAGGACTCAATCTGTAAAAAGTAGACATAATGATTTCAGGGCTCAGAAGCAAGACAAATAGTTGTGGATTTGTTAATTATTATTATTTTTTGTCTCTAGACTGTGAGCTCATTGTGGGCAGAGATTATCTCTCTATATTGCTGTATTGTACTTTCCCAAGCACTTAGTTCAGTGCTCTGCACATAGTAACCGCTCAATAAATATGATTGAATGAATGAATGTCCACACAGCTCTGGAACCACTAATGTTAGCTTGGGCTCAACATTGGGCTTGCCTTTAGTACAAACTTAACCCAAATGAGACTTTCAAATGAACACCTCTCTCCCCGAAACGCACTTGCTTCATGCAAACACATTCCAAAGTCATCTTATTTTCATGCTATGCCTTTTAAAAGACAATAAATGAATTTAAAATAAGGGTTCAAATGTATAACATCCAAATGTTGGGACAGCTCTCTGGCCGAGATTTTTTTTTTTTCAGATGCTTTCATTCGAGGCAGGAGTTCACATTTCATGAAAGGTAAATAAAACCGAAAGGCCACAATGTTTGGGTTCTGTTAAAGATGTGACCCTCTGAATTCTCAGTGTGTTCTAACCTTTGGAAGATACTATCTCCAAATTCTCACTGAAATTATGAAGATGAAGAAATTTCTGTGTAACCCAGCTCTTCTAGTTCTCTAGAGGGTGAATAGTGTAGCAAGTCTGTGAAGGAATATCTCCCTGGCTTTAAGTAATGGTGTCTTGGTTACAATTTTTTGATGGTATTCGTTAAGTGCTTACTATGTGTCAAGCACTGTTCTGAGCACTGGGATAGTTACAAATCAATCAGGTGAGACAGAGTCCCTGTCCCACGTGGAACTCACAGTGTAAGTAGGAGAGAGAACAGGTACTGAATCCCCATTTTGTACTGAAGAAACTGAGGCACAGAGAAGTTAAGTGATTTGCCCCAAGTTACACAGCAGGCATGTGGCGGAGACCCCACAGTTCCTGATGACATCCATTATGCTATCTGGGGGCATGTCTGGGGTGAAGCAGTTGGCAAATGCTGGAAACAATTCCTCTGTGAGCACTTCTGGTTCAATTCCTTGTAAATCTATTGCAATTTAGCTTCAGGAGTTGCAATTACAGTAAGAAGAATGGCTGGCTATTCAGCCCCAGTCACAACCACAACCAGGCAGTGATCCATTATCATCATCCTCCTCCTCCTCCTCCTCAATGGAATTTATTGAGCACTTACTGTGTACAGAACACTGTTCGAAGAGTTTGGGAGATTACAACAGAGTGGGTAGAAACGTTCCCTGCCCACAACAAACTTAGGGTCTAGAAGGGGACACAGGCATTACTATAACATAATAAATAATGAATAAGAGAAGCAGCGTGGCTCAGTGGAAAGAGCACGGGCTTTGGAGTCAGAGGTCATGGGTTCAAATCCCGGCTCCGCCAATTGTCAGCTGTGTGACTTTGGGCAAATCACTTCTCTTCTTTGTGCCTCAGTTCCCTCATCTGTAAAATGGGGATGAAGACTGTGATCCCCCCGTGGGACAATCTGATCACCTTGTAACCGCCCCAGTGCTTAGAACAGTGCTTTGCACATAGTAAGCGCTTAATAAATGCCATTAAAAAAAGAATAATAATAATAATTTTTACAGAGCACTCTAAAGTGAGCAAACACCTTCTTGAAATGCAGAATGTTGGAGGGATGGGGAAAGATTGCATTCTTATTTACACTGTGATCCCATGGGTGTGGTGCTGCTTTCTTAGGAGCTTGAAACTGGAGAGTTGGCTCAGAATTGATACCTATTTTATATTCTGAAGCAGAATATAAATTTTAAATAAATAAATAAATATCATGTAGAAATAAATAAGTATAAATATATTTATAAATATATAATATAAATAGTGATATTATTTATTTATAAAATTTATAAATACATTTTATAGAGAAGCAGCATGGCTCAGTGGAAAGAACACGGGGTTTGGAGTCAGAGATCATGGGTTCAAGTCCCAGCTCCGCCAATTGTCAGTTGTGCGACTTTGGGCAAGTCACTTCTCTGTGCCTCAGTTACCTGTAAAATGGGGATTAAGACTGTGAGCCCCCCGTGGGACAACCTGATCACCTTGTAACCTCCCCAGCACTTAGAACAGTGCTTTGCACGTAGTAAGCGCTTAATAAATGCCATTATTATTATTATTATTATACTTTTATACTGCATTACTCCAACATGCTGTTTCACACCATACAAAGATAGAGAGAGTCATCAGGGTGGGGGAAGTGAAGAGAATGATTGTGGCCTGAAGTGTGGGGACCAGAACCCCAAAGGAATTGTTTTAAAGCCGCAATTATACACAACCTCAAATCATGTAGCATCGTCGTGGACAACTGAGAAGCAACAGCAACAAATAGATCAGCTTGCTTGTAGCAATTAAGGCCAGGATGGCCCTTTGAGAACAGAGGCTTGAGAAGATTATGATATAAGGAGATGTAATCAAAAATGGTGCCAGGTCCTTCAGATAGTGAATGTAACTGCCCAACAGAGGACCACCTTCTTGTGTGTCCAATGTGAAGGCTTTTACTTATTCACCTTACCTAAATACAGAGCTCCTCGTAGCATCATCTTCAAACTCCAAGCACAGCTCTGAATAGATAAGAGTATATATAGTCATACAAAAACTGAAAATGTATTTAAGAATTTGCGTTTGCATGCTTACACCTACATTTTCATACACATCTGTAGTGTTTTTGACATTGTGTTTCTCTGTTGAGCTGCCTTCAGTTATTCAGGTTGTCCCATGACAACTGGGCCAAACAATAACTGAAGCATTCAACAGAGTACTTCAGTGCAGCACAGCCCAGAAATATGAACCTTCTGCACCTAACACTGTATTGTACTCTCCCAAGTGCTTAGTACAGTGGTCTGCACACTGTAAGCATTCAGTAAATACCATTGATTGATGAATACGGGACATAAAAACCTACTTTTTGGCATATTTAGGTATACATGTAAATACCTACATATATATACATATATGTAGGTATATACATGTTTGGTATATATATATACCAAACATCTGTGGTTTCACACACACAGATAACTTTCCACTAAAAAATTACAGCAGCACAAATCAAGTTAAAAAAAAAAATACTTCTGGTTCTGGATTTCCTTGGGCTCAAGAATCAAAACAAGTCATGCCTTGAGTAGTAGCATTTTCCATCACAAACGTTTTATGGGTGTGTGACATTTTGTCTTATGTTTTGTTTCGTTGTCTGTCTCCCCCTTCTAGACTGTGAGCCCGTTGTTGGGTAGGGACCATCTCTATATGTTGCCGACTTGTACTTCCCAAGCGCTTAGTACGGTGCTCTGCACACTGTAAGCTCTCAATGAATACGATTGAATGAATGAATTTTGGTGTCTTCCTAAGTGTTCAGGATTGTTTCACTGCTTTCACTTCAGTGGTAATGATCCACTGGCCCGTTCTGACTCTGGATCTTGGAATCCCCCTAAGATTCCTCAGAACCCCAGGGTGAAATTGACCCCTTCCTTTCATCTGGGCCTCTGTACTTCCCAAGTTCAGGAGTGTCAGTGGGGAGCATCTTAATAGCAAAAGCACTCTGGACAAGAGAAACTCCTTCAGCCAGGATTGAACCTCTGGTAAGCCGGTTGGGAGCACTGGCCAAATTGCTGAATCCACATATCTAAAAAATGCTCTTATCCAGACATTTCTGGGATGTCTGTGCTTATTCAGACGGATGAACTGAAGTTCTGTGTATATGTGCTTACCCATGTAAGAAGTATTGAAATGCTAGATACTGTAAGTAATAAGTGATCCAAAGCAGGGGAGCGCCGTATCTGCTATCAAGCTCTATGATATAATAGACTGTGAACCAGGGACTGCGTCTGGTTCAGTGTCCTTATACCTCCGCCAACGCTCACTTCAATTCTTGGCCCAATGTCAGCACATAACAAATGACAGAAATAATCATATAATGGTTACTACTGTGGTGTTCTGACCTTCATCTCCAAAGAAAGAAAGTGTTCAAGTGACTAAATTATGATCTAAAGTACTTTAAAGTACTAAGGCTTTCATTTCCTCCGGCATTGCTCTGAACCAAAAATTATTAAACTAGGAAATTATCCACACTATCTTTGGGACTAGGCTAGCTTCAGTCCTGCATGTTTCAGAACCCCTGAGATCTATCTTTGTCTGTTATTACTGTAGAGGTCAAATGACTATAAGGCTCAGCAATTTCACATTTCAAACTACTTGATAAAAACTTTTATCGGGCTTTTTTTAAAGTTCAGCATAAGGAACGGGTTAAAAGGTTGTGTGCGTTGGTGGGGTAACCCTGTATTCAGTCTTCAACTTATCTTTCATGTTCCTGGAAAAATGTTTTGCAAGGGGATCAACTGCCAAAATTCTCTGCCGTTAGGGATTTTGGACGATTTAGTTCTGCATCTTGGTCAGGACAGACTGTTTTTCATAAATTACTATAAGTAGTTATTCCAAAAGGATCAGCATTACTGTTACTGACTGTTGAATTTAAAACACCTAGAAGTAGAGCGTGTTTTCATGTAATCGTCAGTACACGTTTCATTGGCATATTTTGTTTTGGCTCGTCAGCTGCCAAACTTTTAACTAAATGATAAATAGAGACTCTTGGGGGATGTGTTTAGATTAAATTTTCCATCAGGGTGGTCTTCACATGAGTTAAAGCTAGAAAATTGATGTTTAGTTTCTAAAACACTCAATGTGCACAAGAGCGATTAATTCTATAGATTGGAGGATTTTTATGCCATGAATCCATATATCCAATGTATTTTATTAATTGGAAGCAGTGTGGCCTGGTGGATAGAGCATAGGTCTGGAAGTTAGAAGAGCTGGGTTCTGATTCCAGTTCTGCTACCTGCCTGTGTGACCTTAGGTAAGTCACTTAACTTCTCAATGCCTCAACTTCTTCATCTGTAAAATGGGGGGACTGAATACCTGTTTTCTCTCCTACTTAAACCGGGAGCCCCATGAAAGAGAGGGACTGTGTTCAACCTGATTATCTGGTATCTCTCACAATGCTCAGTACAGTGTTTGGCATGGAGTAAGTATTTAACAAATGATTATTATTGTTATTATTCTATTTTAAGCACCATACTTCCTCACGTCCTTTAAGATGGATTAAGAGATGTTAGATGGACAATTCAGTTAAAGTACTCTTTCATTCTGGAATCTTCTTTTCAGAGCTAAGGCCATAGCTCAAAGATAACCTCATGATGTAGGCTGTTTTCCACTTATTATTTCTGTGGAAATTCTAATTAAATACCATTTCTGCACAATCTGCACTCTGGTCACATTGTATCACATGTTCAGTTCCATTGAAGGAAACCACATTAGCAAATTGTACCACTGCAGCTGACTCAGGTATTGTATGAATCAGGGGTTCATTAAAGGAAAACTCCAGAGAGTAGCATTTAAAAAATACATAAATTTTAAATAACTATCTATAAACCAGATAATCACCATAAATACAGTATTATTAAAACAACAGGAAATACTAATTTAGGAAACTACCATTTTACCAGTGTACTGTCACTAATTGTAGAGGCATTATATCACTTAATTAGACTGTCACAAATGAGTAAATTGTCACAAAATCAGATGACTTTAGGGCAGGTATTTCTTAATTTCTAAATAGGCTATATTTAATTTTTTTACTCTGCTACTCTAGTGCGCCATTTCTAAGGCTGAGATTGTTGGGTGAATAGTGATGTAAGTTTTTATGTGAACAGAAAGGTAATTTCTTTTGGGCTCATTCCTGGCTGGCTTTCAGGCCCTCCTGGAACAGACCTGCACAGAAATTGAGGGAGGGAGTTCAAAATTTTCATTTTGGCCACAAAGGCACAGAGAGAAGCTGTTTGCATTAACTATCAACTCCTTCTCCCCCACTTTCTCCATATTGTTGTGCTAAAATAAAATCCTTATAGACAGGAGGGCCATCTAGAACTAGGGGTGCTTTCACAGGAGGAAATGTCCGCTAAACCAATTAATCCAGCCCTGCCCAAAAGCAGCTATGTATCTCACTCTACCACACAAGATGCACTAAATTGTCATCCCCCCCCACTGTATGATCACTGTAAATGTTAACTGGATTTAACTGAGCCCAATTTTCCTTTGAAATCTTCTGCAAGTGCCACAATATTATTTGGACTATAAAAGTGCCCAATTTAAAGTCAGGGTAACTATTTACACAGTGAATTAGTTTTAAGGTTCACTATTTCATTTTCCTAGGCTCTTAGTAATTTGGCTTAACCCACAATTCTATTACCACGCAAAATGCTTGAAAATGTAATATGCTGAATTACAGCGCTTCTTCTGAAATGGAAAGCACAGAAACTCAAATTTGTTTCCTGTTACTCCTATTTATATAAAAATGCCCTCGTGATGGGGAGCGGAAAGCCAAATGAAAAATTGCAGCACACTGTAATGTTGTTTTGGCAATTCGGCTACTCTAGATAAAATGTGAAAGTTGCCCTTCACGAATAGAGATCTGAGCGTCAAGAAAAACTGCTTCCTGTTGGCATGAATATGTATCAAATCTCATGGCAATATGGTAGACTCAATCATTCACTCGAGTAATTAGTAATTGCATTAAAGAGCAGAAATGGCATTTTTAATCTAAATAAAACAATTGTTTTACCAGATGCAAATTAAAAGAACACTATACTGACTGTGAAAAAAGCAGAATGATCCTGTACGTTACACAAGAACTGAAAGTATTTATTACTCCTAAGAGGGCTTGCTCAAAATGAATTCCCCAAACTCTTCAACTGTTAATTTCAACATCATATATTTGATTTTAGACCTCATTCCTTAAGTTTTTTTCTTTCTAGCATTACCCAGACCAGTAGAAGCAGCATGGCCTAGTGGAAAGAGCATGGGCTTGAGAGTCCGAGGGCCTAAATTCTAATCCTCCCCTGTTATTTGCTGGCTGTGTGACCTTGAGCAGGTCACAACTTCTCTTTGCCTCAGTTTCTTCATCTACAAAAGTGAGAAGTCAGTATCTGTTCTCACTCCTAGTTAAACAATGAGCTCCTTGTGAGACCCGATTATCTTGTATCTACCCCGAGCACTTAGTGCAATGCTTGGCACATAGTAAGCGCTTAACAAATAGCACAGTACTACAATTATTAGTAATCTGAAGCCTTCAAAATTTCCTTTCATTTTTAATGATCCAGGCTATTCTCCCCATGTCCTCTCCCCCTTGTCCCCCTCTCCATCCCCCCCATCTTACCTCCTTCCCTTCCCCACAGCACCTGTATATATGGATATATGTTTGTACATATCTACTACTCTATTTATTCTACTTGTACATATCTATTCTATTTATTTTATTTTGTTAGTATGTTTGGTTTTGTTCTCTGTCTCCCCCTTTTAGACTGTGAGCCCACTGTTGGGTAGGGACTGTCTCTATATGTTGCCAATTTGTACTTCCCAAGCACTTAGTACAGTGCTCCGCACATAATAAGCGCTCAATAAATACGATTGATGATGATGATGATGATGTACAAAGGGGGAAGAGAATCTCTATGTATCTTTGCTCAGAACCCCATAATGGATCACGTTTCAGAGAACCTCTAGTCTGTTAGCTCATCCTCTAGTTTGCTGTGGGCAGGGAACGTGACTGCTAACTCGGTTGTATTGTACTCTCCCAAGTGCTCAGTACAGTGCTCTGCGCATAGTAAGTGGTCAGGAAATGTCATTGATGATGCTGATGATGATGATGATGATGATGAGAGAAGACTGGAGAAGACAAAGCCATTGTTAGCAAAGGTGGATTCAGCTGCTTTAATAATAATAATGGCATTTGTTAAGTGCTTACTATGTGCCAAGCACTGTTCTAAGTGTTGGGGGAGATACAAGGTAATCAGGTTGTCCCCCGTGGGGCTCACATTCTTAATCCTCATTTAACAGATGAGGTAATTGAGGCACAGAGAAGATAAGTGACTTGCCCAAAGTCACACAGCTGACAAGTGCCGGAGACAGGATTCGAACCCATGACCTGTGACTCCAAAGCTCATGCTCTTCCCACTGAGCCACGCTGCTTTAGAAGCTATAGTCCGGGTCACTGTCTGGAGGGCCATACCCACCTTCGAAATGTGCATAGCTTTTTCCCTCTGCAAGTCTTTACTATGAAGATGAAGGCTTTTGAAACATCATCCCCCTCCAGCCAGGAAGCACCCATTAACACCCAATAATTACAGGGAGAATAGGGATAAATGACTGATCTTTTTTAACAGGCCATTACCATTACATCAACTGTGATAAAATATTAAAGTGAGCGTTGCGTTGGTGGCTCATTTCCAAAATTTTAGCAGCTCAGATAAAATCTACATACTGATTAATTTATCCAGATTCTGAGTCCGAGCTCTCTTTCAGACCAATGGGGTGTCACTTAATCTCATTTAGCTGGCCTGAAAAAATGAACGCTCTTCTCTTTGCACTCATTTGGACACAGGAGAGGCTGGAGCCAAATAGGTTTATTTTTGGAGTCACCCAACAGCCACCCTGAAAAAATTGCAATAGTTGTGTTTCTTGTTTAACTCCTTAGTTGCATTTATGTCATATGGTTTTAGTTATTGGCTTAATTCATTTTATAGTCAGCTCTATCAAGAAAGCAAAGCTTACTTATTAGTAATTCCATATGAAAGTCTATCCTCATTAGTACCAACATCCAAAAGGGTTGACTTGGAATTAAATAGAACCAAATAATTAACCAAGGGATGAGTGAGGCTTGAGATCTCTTGCTTTAATTCCTCTGGATCAGGTGCAGAATGATGTCTTTGTCTAATGTGTTTTGATGAATTTAGTCCTATTTAATGTCATAACATTGTAGAACCAAATATATGAATGATACGGATCTTAGCCATAGTAAGTTCGTGGGGGAAAATGACTAATGGATATTTTTGTTACAACACTAGTTTTCAGACTAGCAAATATAGCCCTACTGAAGGCTCACCTCCTCCAAGAGGCCTTCCCAGACTAAGCTCAGCTCCCCCTCCCCTCCGCGTCTCCCCAACTCGCTCCCTTTCCTCTGCCTCCCCTCCCCCCCGACAGCACTTGTGTATATACGTACATATCTATAATTCTACTTATTTATGTTATTTCCTGTTTACTTGTTTTGATGTGTATATATCTATAATTCTATTTATTTATATTGATCACTGCTTACTTGTTTTGATGTCTGTCTCCCCACTTCTAGACCGCAAGCAGGACATGGGCAGGAATTGTCTCTCTTTAGCACTGAATTGAACTTTCCAAGCGCTTAGTACAGTGCTCTGCACACAGTAAATGTTCAATAAATATGATTGAATGAATGAATGTAGTGGGAGGTTTTTTTTTAGAAATGCTACTCATAGGACATACCAATTAAAACTCCATTCATAAGAAATATTCAAAGTGAAGTGATTTTTCATTTTCAACTCGTCGAAACAACTTTGGCACAGGGCATTGCTGAGGATTAATCCATCTGAGGTTAATAGCTCTTGGTTGTACCTTGGACTGTCAACAAGTTCCCAGATGGTCATTAATCTACAGGAAGTATCATGCACCTTGATTGTTATTACAGATCTCATATTAGAGAAATAACATGGACTTTTCCATGTCACTGTGGCAAAGTGTGTTAAAGAGATTAGAAAGTCATCAGCTCTCTTCACTTCCACCCCATCTTCCCAAATCCATTGAATACAATTCCTACAAGGGCCGTTTATCCTCTAATTTCTTTCTCAGAGACTTTTTAGTCTCTCTCTATAATAGATACATTTACACACTGTTGCATCCCTCCGATCCAGTGCAAAACTGCAAAAATATGCATATACACAGTGCTCTTGTAAGCACTGTTTATCAATTTTGTTTTCAGGAAAACTGGTTTTCTAAACTTACTTCTTTCCACTAAATCGCAAGAGTGTCACCCTCATCGGTCCCAGACCTTCATGGTCATTTAAAAATATTTGTCCATTTCTTCTGTCCCTCCATTAATTTCTTTGATTTTTTTCTTGTAACTTTCATTAGGCTGCTGTGAAAAGTAAGAGAAGGCAATGGGGCTTTGTTTTATTTAGCTCTTTGCTGATCATAATTATTCCTAGATCTCTTTTTCAGTCCCCCTGCATTCCTTAGGGAGTCATTAAGCATGTGGCTCTTACGTGAGCTAAAAGACGAGTTGAGCAACTGTCCAATAAATTTCATCAATGAGTACAGCCCAACTGAAAAAGTGAAGGAAACATTCCTTCCTTTTTCCTTTATAGCATGTTTTTCGTTTTGTCTGATTTACCCAGGTAATTGTTTAAATTCTCAGTTTTGCCTGTGCAGGTCCCCAAGAACACTGATGATCAAATTACTAGACTAAAATTCATCACCTGGTCTCAAAGTAACTTTGGTTCTCATGTCTATTTAGTGGATGAAACAACCCACTCCTACCTATCAAAATATATTTTGAATTTCATCTATCTGGACTAATTTTATCTAATTGTGTGAATTGGCCATTTGCCTTTGGTTTTGTAAAGTTGGCTCTCGTCTATAAAGTTCAGTTACACGGACTCTTAGACTACTCCTGGCCATAATTTTGAGTTGGAAAACAATGACCAGAGCTTGAATTCGCCAGTGGGTTGGGATCATCATTTATCAGTAGGGCTTACCTTTTTGACACTCCAGGGCCATTCTGTGGTCGTCATTTGGTGATCCTGCTATGGTCTAAGACTACCTGCATAAGAAACGTAAGGTAGAGCATTGAGGTAATGATCTGGATACTGCAGACAGAAGGAACCTATTAAGAACAAATAAATTCTGTTGATCTGAATTATGCCTGAATTATGACCATGTACATTAAGCATATTTGCCCCGTAATTCACTAGATAATCTTCACTCAGCCTGTGTAGGCATGGCCTCATTACAGTGTCCTACGCTGTCATTAATACTTTTACGTCACTATACTTTGCAAATCCTCTGAGCAGTTTTGTATTTTTTTTCTATAATTCACTGCTCCAAATTAATTTAATTTCTAAAACATGCCTATAGAGTTCAAAATATGTGGCTGCTGTTGGTGGAGAACACATCTCTGATCATAGGACTAGAAGAAATCTCACTAATTTTTCCACAGTAACTGAAATACCTAGGAATAAACCAGTGGAAGAGAGTGGATTAAGTTTCAAGTGGTGTTTGAAAAAGGCAGAATAATTGGAAAAAGTATTGTCTTTGGGCACTGAAAGGTCAGCACAATTTACACCCTATCCTGCTATGTTTGTGCATGTAATTGTCTGGATCTGACAGCATACCTGAACTTCAACAAATAGTCTCTAGCACATATCTTTGACCCAATTCAAATTTCTATTGGTACATTTTTGATCAACTTTTATGTACCTTATTTCGCTTCTCCACTTCAGGACTAACTTTCTAATATGTTTGGAACAGAATAACAACAGAGATTAGCTTTTATATGAGAAATACACTATCCCTGTCTTAAAGTGAAAGGTCCACATAACTTAGATAACGTTTTTGCATAGACAAAACATGCACACTATTTGAAACCATTTCTTACATCTTATTCATAACATTATGATTAAAAATGATCTTAGTTCATGGATGATTCAGTAGATAGTCTACAGAGGCCACTATATATAATGTATATGCCAACTCCATATTAAAGAATTGCATCTAATTCTAAAGCTCAAGTGATGTGAAGAACTAGGATATAGTTCAGAGGAGAGCAGTAAGATGATTCACTAAGTGGAGAACAAAATTTTTAAGAAAAAATTAAGGTAACAGGTTTCCTTTCACGGTAATAATTATGTATTTATTAAATGCTGACCATATGCTGAGTGCTGGAACACATACAAGGTTAAGAGATAAGACACAGTTCCTGTCCCACAAGGGGCTCATGATCTATCTTACTTGCATTTTACATATGAGGGAAACTGAGGACCCAAGTGGTTGTGACTTGTCCAAGGTGACACAATAGGCCAGTGTCAGAGCTGGGACTTAGGTTTCCTGAGTCATAGGCCCATGCTGTTTCTACAAGGTCAACTGCGAGGTAGATGAAAGAAAGGGAAGGGGAGCCAATTGTCAAAGACTGGTTGGGTCAATGTTTGGGCACCTATTGAAGGTGGAACTAAGCCCGTTGTTGGGTAGGGACCATCTCTATATGTTGTCGACTTGTACTTTCCCAGCACTTAGTACAGTGCTCTGCACACAGTAAGCACTCAATAAATACTAATGAATGAATGAATGAAGGGGAAAAAGGAATGTCTTCTGGCAGCACTTGCCATCTGAAAACTACAATTCCCAGAATTATCTGGGAATGAGAGCCAAGTCAGGTGGGAGTTTTTACACTCAGGAGAGGGACCCTGGTGGCAGCATTCTCTCTCTCTTTCTCTCTTTCTCTGTCTGTCTTGGTCTCTGCCTTTCTCTTGTTAGAGTGCACTTTATATTTGTGGCTATAAATTTGTCTTGGTAAAAATATGGAAGTGATTGACCATTGCCCTCTTCCATGCAGTGAACTTCAGTCTCCGCCCTCAGCTCTCTCCCATGCTGCAGCTGCCCAGCACTGGTGAGTTCTGCCTTATAGGAGATTGCCTTCCACTTGCTAGCCACTTCCCAAGCTAGGAATGGAATAGGTATGCCTCCAGGTGTGATCCTGAGAAGGGCAATAATAAATTAGGCAGTTTTATAAACTTGATTATAGAAATAGAACTAGCATTTATAAAAATGAGAGAAATGAAAATATGGATGAGGGAATGACCGTGGATCATAAATCCAAAACCTAAATCAATCAATCAATCGTATTTATTGAGCGCTTACTGTGTGCAGAGCACTCACAACAATGAGCAAATACACGTTTCGTTAAAAGGTGCTGAATATCAGTAAGATAAGAAGTTGTGATGGTTATCTTGGGGTTGTAGTGTTTTTAGTAAAAGGCAAACTCATTTTCCACAGGATTTAGAATCTTGTTGGGAAAGACAAGACCGAAAAACAATGGAAAAAAACAGTATAATATTCCTTGGAATACACCAAATTCACAAATTGCATAAATTAATATTAATAATATTGAGTGTTTTAAAGGAGGTCCTAGGTTAATCTTCCCCCACTCTTTCTCTGCCCTCAACTGGTAGCATTGCCAAGCACTTAGTACAGTGCTCTGCATACAGTAAGAGCTCAATAAATACAATTGAATGAATGAATGAATGAATGACGTAGGTTCTAATCCTGGCTCTGCCACTTGTCTGCTGTGTGACCTTAGGCAAGTCACTTAACTTCTCTGTGCCTCATTTACCACATCTGTAAAATGGGGATTAAGACTGTGAGCCCCATGTGGAACAACCTGATTACTTTGTATCTACCCCACTGCTTAGAACAGTGCTTGGCACATAGTAAGTATTAAACAAATACCATAATTATTATTATTATTAGTCTTAGATTGTAAGTTCCTTGTGGGCAGGGATTGTGTCTATCAACTCTGTCCCAAGTTCTTACTACAGTGCTCTGTGTACAGTGCTCTGTACACAGTTAGTGCTCGAAAAATACCATTAATTGTTTTGTTGGCTTAGTAGTGTGTGCTATACACAGCCACTAAATACCACTGATTAATCGTACCTCCTCAGGCCAAAGGCTCTATTCTCTGATGTACCATTACCTGTATGGTATTAAAGCCAGTGAAAACAATTCAAGCTAGAGTCATGGGGGCAGTGGGTGTCAGGAGATATTTAGAGTTTATGTTCATGGCTTAGTGTGAGGATAATAATAATTGTGGTATATGTTGAGCCCTTACTCTGTGCCAAACATCATATTAACTGCTGGGATAGCAACAATATTATCAGGTGAGACACAGCCCCTGTCCCATAGCAGGCTCACAGTCTAAGTGGGAGGATGAACTGGTATTTAAACACCATCATACAGATGAGGAAACTAAAGCCCAGAGAAGTTAAATGACTTGCTGAAGGTCACACCACAGACAAGTGGCAGAGCCAGAATTAAAACCCAGACCCTTCAACTCCCAGGCCCAGGCTCTTTCCACTAGGACACGTTGCTTCTCTGATAAAGCACAAGTTGATTTTGCTAAAATAGTAATAGTTGTATTTATAGAAATAGTTGTATTTCTCCCCATCCCCCAGCCCTACCTCCTTCCCTTCCCCACAGCACTTGTATATATATTTGTCCATATTTATTACTCTATTTATTTTACTTGTACATATTTACTATTCTATTTATTTTGTTAATGATGTGCATATAGCTTTAATTCTATCTGTTCTGATGACTTTGACACTTGTCTACATGTTTTGTTTTGATGTCTTTCTCCCCCTTCTAGACTGTGAGCCCGTTGTTGGGTAGGGACCGTCTCTACATGTTGCTAACTTGTACTTCCCAAGCTCTTAGTACAGTGCTCTGAACACAGTAAGTGCTCAATAAATACGGTTGAATGAATGAATTACATTTATACAGACCATCAGGAAGTAGCATGGACTAGTGGAAAGTGGACAGTACTGAGAACCGAGACCAAAGTTTTGATCTCAGCTCTGTGATTTGACTGTTTTGTGACCTTGGGCGTGCCACTTAACTTCTCTGTTAAGTGCCTCAGCTTTCTCATCTGTAACATGGGGATGAAATACCTGCTCACATTACCTCTTAGGCTGTGAGTTCTGAATTCGACAGGGACTGTGTCCAATCTGATTATCTTGTAACTACCCCATTGGAACACATAGTTCAGTGCTTGGCCATAAGAAGTGCTTAATAAATGCTATCATCATCATTATTATGTTACTGTAGTTAATTTCATAAGTGGTTTTCAAAATGAAAAAGGACAAAAATGAATCATTCTGTGGGCATTCAATGAGCAGGTGCTCTTGTGGTATTAATTGAAACCAAACATGCTATTTTCTCCAGTCTTTGATCAAAGTTCTGGCTCTTTAGGTCCACCTACAACCATATTCATTCATTCATTCAATTGCATTTATTGAGTGCTTACTGTGTGCAGAGCACTGTACTAAGTGCTAGGGAAGTACAAATTGGAAACATATAGAGACGGTCCCTACCCAACAATGGGCTCACAGTCTAGAAGGGGGAGACAGACAATAAAACGAAACATGTGGACAGGTGTCAAGTCATCCGAATAAATAGAGGTAAAGCTAGAATAAATAGAAGTAAAGCTATATACTATGTAAAATATAAAATGAAATATAAAAAGTATACTAAATAAAAAGAAGTAAACCATATATAGCATGCTCATCTATGCTCCAAAACTACCAATAAAGAACAGATCAAACAGACTCAATCTCTTTCTTCTTCATTCATCAACCATTTAGAGCAGTGTGATAACCAGAGATTGATTTGTTCTGTATTAGTAAAGTATACAAAGCATTTGGTTGAATAAGAAATGCAAGTATGCGAACATAATGTAAACAAGTATTTCAAGTATTTCAGATCAAATTAAAAACAAAGCAAAAATACTAACATTGGCCAAAGAATTTTCAACACCCTGGCTAACCAAAAGCAGTATAACTAATTTAAAGAACTTTTCCTTTTTCAAATGAAGTGTTCAATATGTTTGTTAGTGTTGAACAGATATTTCCTGATATTAATCATTGTCTGATTTTAACTGCATCCCAGCTATTTTCCTATGTGCTAAATTTTCTTAAAAAAATGAATCTGAGTAATCTATGTATTAAAAATATTAAATTGTAGTACTTGAATTGCCTATAGTCTGAAATAGAGTATGCACTTCATTATTTAAATTAGCAAATAATTCCTCTCTAAATATTGAATAATTTTCCATTAATAATAATGATGGCATTTAAGTGCTTACTATGTGCAAAGCACTGTTCTAAGCACTGGGGAGGTTACAAGGTGATCAGGTTGTCCCACAGGGGGCTCACAGTCTTAATCCCCATTTTACAGATGAGGTAACTGAGGCACAGAGAAGTTAAGTGACTTTCCCAAAGTCACACAGCTGGCAAGTGGCAGGGCCAGGATTTGAACCCATGACCACTGACTCCAAAGCCCATGCTCTTTCCTCTTAGCCATGCTGCTTCTCAACATAGATCTGGAGATCATTTTAAGCTATAAGCAGTAGTATTTATCGATCATTTACTGTGTGTAGAGAACTGTACTAAGCACATGGGAGAGTAAAATTAAAGTTAGTAAACAGGATCCTTGCCCTCAAGTAGTTTAAAATAAAGGAGGGGAGGCAGACACTAAAATAAATTACAGTTAGATATGTACATAAGTGAAAGGGGAAGTTGTATGTACTTAAGTGGTTAGGTGAGGGGGGGCTGAAGTGGTATTTGGGAGGATTAAAGTGGTAAGATTAGAGATTACTTGGGAAGCCCCCTTTTTCCCCTCCTACTCCTCATCCCCCCAGCCCTACCTCCTTCCCCTCCCTACAGCACCTGTATGTATGTCTGTACAGATTTACTACTCTATTTATTTTACTTGTACATATTTACTATTCTATTTATTTTGTTAATGATGTGCATCTAGCTTTATTTCTATTTGTTCTGATGATTTGACACCCGTCCACATGTTTTGTTTTGTTGTCTGTCTTCCCCTTCTAGACTGTGAGCCGGTTGTTGGGTTATATGTTGCCGACTTGTACTTCCCAAGTGCTTAGTTCAGTGCTCTGCACACAGTAAGCGCTCAATAAATATGATTGAATGAATGAATGAATCCTGGAGGAGATGTAATCTCAGATGGGCTTTGAAGACAAAAAAAGCAGTGGTCTGTTTGACATGATGGAGCATGGAGCTCCATTTGGGAAGGAGGGCACCAGGAAGAGGTTGGGAGAGAGAAATACGAGGATAAGACATAGCGAGTAGGTTGGCTTGAGGAGTGAACAGTGTGGTCTGGGGTAGAGTAGGAGAAGAGAGTGGATAAGTAAGAAGGGGGAGCTGATTGAGCCTCTTGAAATCAGTAGGAGATTCTGTGTAATGTGGACAACCAATGGAGGGTTTTGAGGGGCAGGGAAATGGGTGCTCAGTGAAATTTTAGAAAATCCATCTGTGCACAAGAGTTTAGTATGGACTGGAGAGAGGAAAGACTGGAGGAAGTACAGATATACATAGTCACTAAAAAAAAATCTCCCTTTCGATGCTAGCTTAGGTCATCGGTTTTTACTCCTATAGGCAAAGAGTATTTATTGAACACTTACTGAAAGAACTTGGTAGAGCTAAATAATGGCAAAAAGCATGATCTTTGACTTCAAGGGGCTTACGGTTTCACAGGAGAGACAGACGCAAAACAATTTACAGATGGAAGGGAGGAAAGTATGTAAAATTATATGCCCATATAGAAGGTGGTGAAGTACAAAGGAGGTTGTAAATTGCTGAGTGGATAGTTGGAAGACTATCACCTGGGGAGAAGGAAAAACTAATTAGGGTTCAGTTGGTGATTTCCATTTCTCCTGTTCTCCATAACTTTAAATGAATTATTCCTGCATTCTTAATTCTGTATTATGTTGTTTTGTACCTTACATCTTTTTGTGGGGTTCTGGTTTTCAAATGCCTCTATTTTGGCATTTTTCAGCTATATTTCTACATATTTCTGGGCCTTTATTTTATTTATTTGATTCATTGACTTTTCCAGATCTTCTGTATCCTCTTTGTCTGGGTGAGCTTAAGGAAATCTGAACAACTCCTTGTTTTAGTTTACATTCCTACCTTAGTTGCTCCATTGTTTTCCAAGTAGCTTCTATTTGTGAGATTAATATTATCTGAGTGCACAAAGCCCAAAATTAAACTTTCTATTAATATGAATGAGAAAATATAACTAATTGGAATTACTTTTTTGATAACTCTGCAATGAGCATTTCTTTGAAAATGATCTCTACCTGAATTCTAGGCCATTTCCTTGGTTCTTCTGTAATGATTGAGCTTGTCAACCATCATCAGCTTATCTTCCCTTGATCCTCTTTACTCTGTGAAGAGCAAAAGAGGAAAGAGAATAATTACTGAGGAAAAGAGCAGAGAGAGGAGACAAAAAGTAATGAAAGAATAAAGATGAAACATGGAAGAAATAATGTCAGTGGCCAAAAAGAGCATGGACAAATGGAATAGGTGGTGATTGAAGAGAGCAATCTAAGAAAAAGTAGGAAACTGGACAAAAACAGGTAAGTGACCGTTTAGATAAATATACGTAAGGTGAGGCAGTGCTTAGATGTGCTAGACACACAGAAAATAATGGTGATTTCATCAGCCATTTCTTCTTACTACATTTGGATCCTAGATGTCTGATTCATGTCCTGCCTTGACTACTGCCTCAGTCTTCTCACTGACCTTCCTTCCCCACATCTCTCCTAACTCCAGTCCATACTTCACTCTCCTGCATGGTTCATTTTCCTGAAAAACCTTTAAGTCCATATGTCCCCACTCCTCAAAAAACTTCTTCTGGTTGTCTAGCCATCTCCTGCAACAAACAGAAAAACCTTGCCATTGCCTTTAAGGCACTTGGGAAAGCATCATGACCTAGTGGATAAAATGTGGGCCTGTGAGTAAGGGAACCTGGGTTCTAATTCTGCCTCTGCCACTGACCTGCTATGTGACCTTGGGCAAATAATTTCTCTTTGCCACAGTTTCCTTATCTGTAAAATGGGCATTCCTTACCTGTTCTTCCCCTTTAGACTGTGAGCTCCGTGTGGGCTAGGGACTGTGTCCAACCTCATATCCTGCATCTATTCAAGCACTTAGTAGAGTGCTTGGCACATAGTAAATGCTTAACAAATGCCGTCATCATCATCATCATTCAATCAACTCTCCCCCTTCTGCCTTAATTTGCTGATTTCTTACTACAACCCAGCCTCCATTGCTCCTACAGGACCAGCCTACTCACTGTCTTTAGATCTCCTCTATCTCGCTACCAACGCTTTGCCCACATCTTCCCTTGGGCCTGGAGGAACTCCCTCCCACTTCATATCTGACAGAGCACCACTCTCCCACCTTCAAAGCCATCCTAAAATCACATCAGCTTCAAGAGGCCTTCCCCGAATAAGCCCTCATTTCCCCTACTCACTCTCCCTTCTGCATCATTTATTCACCTGGATCTATGCCCCTCAAGAGCTTGACAGTCACCTCACCCTCGCCCCCACAGCATTTCTGTACATATCCTTTTAATTGACCACTTCCCCTAATTGTAATTTATTTTAATGTCTGTCTCCCTCTCTAGACTGCAAGCTCCTTGTGGGCAGGGATCATATCTCCCACCTCTGTTGTACTGTATTGCTCTGTACTTATTAAGCATTCAATAAATACCACTGCTGTAGTAATTCTTAGATTCTTTGGTTTCAACAGCTTGACCATTGATTGAATATTTTAATTAACTAGGTTTGATGAGCAAATTTATTTCCATCAGAAAATGGGACAACTTGTCCTTCTGTATGGGTCGAATGATGCTAAATCAAATTAGGTATAATCTACATGCCACTGGAAGTGAAGTCGATGAAGTCTGCTTGGCAAGGGATCTTAGAGAGTTCATGTTTAACAAGTGTCCTTCGTGTACGTTCACAACTAAAGGAAAGGAAAACCATCATCTAGTGCTTAGTGACTGTCTGAAGAATGATTTTTGTCATAGTGGAAGTTGGATCGTTTTAATAATAATAATAATGATGATGATGGCATTTGTTAATCACTTCCTATGTGCCAAGCACTGTTCTAAGCGCTGGAGGGGATACAAGGTAATCGGGTTGTCCCATGCGGGGCTCACAGTCTTAATCCCTATTTTACAGATGAGGGAACTGAGGGACAGAGAAGTGAAGTGACTTGCTCAAAGTCAGACATCTGACAAGTGGCGGAGGCGGGATCAGAACCCATGACCTATGACTCCCAAGCCTGGGCTCTTTCCACTGAGCCACACTGTTGTTTTGTACAGAGCCCAATTCTCCTGAAATTAGCCTTGGTACAAGCAAGGTCTTAGAAGACAGAGGAGGTTGGCGTCTCCATGGCTTGGTTACACTAGGTGAAATTCAAGAATATTTGTGGAAGAGTTTTAAAAGAGCATTCTAAGATGGCACTAAAAATGACAAATAAGACTCAGGGAGCATTGAGTGTGAGAAAATAGTTATTACTTAACTCAAGTAATGCTAGTTATAACGCTGTTGAAATTACAAGGAAGATCACAGTAACATCACCAAATCTTGTTACAGTAACTCTTCAAGGATTGCTGGGCCATAGGGTCCATGCCGCATTCTGCAAATGCTAAAGGTTCACTGCAAATTCTTCCGAGGTGGTTCTTTATCATCAGTGGCATTTATCTACTGGGTATGGAGCACTAGACTAAGCACTTTGCCAGGGGGCAAACTGGAGAAGAGGCTATGATTTCCACTCCTGTGGAGCTTCAAATACAAATGCATGCATTGAGGGGAAATTTGAAAATCATTTGAAAATATTTTATGAAAGGAGTAACAAGTCAAAGTTACCTGATTATTTTACAGCACTGTAAAGCGACATACATAACCCTCGGTTGAGCAGAACAGTGATTTTTTTAGATTGGACACCATCATTAAAATGTGGACTGTTGGTCCCTAAACTGGGATCAGAGGCTTTTAGTGACTTGACGACACAATGGGGTGGCCTTCAATGACCTCCCTCACCTTTTCCTTACCAGAGTAAATCTCAGGCATGGGGAATTTAGGTGGATTGGAGAGGATGAGAAGGAATAGAAAAGTGAAAAATCAATGGATGGGACTCTTCAGAAGGGCAGTAAAATCATTTTAATTGGAAAGTTGCCCCAAAACTCTGGGTAAAGGTTATGTGGAAAACAGACATAATCCATACATGACCTTGCAGTTCTCTTATACTGTGTCTCTTGGAAAATCCACAACTTGACACATGTTTTGTCCTGTCCACATTTTGTTTTGTTGTCTGTCTCCCCCTTCTAGACCGTGAGCCCGTTTTTGGGTAGGGACCGTCTCTATATGTTGCCAACTTGGACTTCCCAAGTGCTTAGTACAGTGCTCTGCACACAGTAAGCGCTCAATAAATATGATTGAATGAATGAATAGAACCCTGTGTTCCATCTTCTTCCTGGCCTTCCCACTTCCTTGAGGCTGGTCCAGTTCCTTTTGATAATGATAATGTTGCTGTCCAGTCTTAGCGAATCCAGTTCTGGGGCCTTCAATCCAAAGTTGCCTTAGTTCCTAGGAAGCCAGGCCAAGTCAAATTCAAGGAGGCCAAAGAAAGTCTAGCTTAATTGGTCCTCTGGGTTCACCAAAGCTGAGCTGAAAACCAGGATTATTCCCAAATGGGAAGTATTCATGCTGTGGCATCTGCTTTGCTGTGGGTCTAGAGAAAATCCTAGTGGAGTCCATTGGGTATACAGTTCTGGCGGATTCTTTTTAAAAGAGTACACGTAACGGACTTCACCTCTTATGTCACCGTCTTCCTACGTGTTACCTTACTATGATTTGAAAGCAAGGTGATGTAAATTCCATCAGTCACCTGGAGGAGGTCTAAAGGAGCTTACTTTAAGGAAGATTAAAAGAACTGAATTCTGCAGGGCTAAATTTCTCAAAGCAGATGAGGTCCAGAATTATTGGGGCAATCTGCCAATTGTGCTTCAAACAATTTTTGTGGGCAAGGCAAATACTTGTGGATACAATTTGTTTTTTAAAGTATTGATTCAATATGGAGATTGTTTTGTTTTAATGGTATTTGTTAAGCACTTCAATCAATCAATCGTATTTATTGAGTGCTTACTGTGTGCAGAGCACTGTACTAAGCGCTTGGGAACTACAAGTTAGCAACATATAGAGATGGTCCCTACCCAACAATGGGCTCACAGTCTAGAAGACTTACTATGGGCCAGGCAATGTACCAAGCGCTAAGGTAGATACAAGTTATTCAGGTTGGACACAATCCCTGTCCCCAAATAGGGCTCCCAGTCTTAATCCCCATTTTACAGTTGAGGTAACTGAGGTATAGAGAAGTTAAGTGGTTTACCCAAGGTCGCACAGCAGACGAGTGGCAGAGCCAGGATTAGAACCCAGGTCCTTCTGACTCCCAAGCTCATGCCCTAATCTACCAGACCATACTTCTCTAGCAAAGGCTAAGTGGGACCAAAGGAGCTGATTGTAAATTTGTAGAAATGGGGAGAGCCCTTTGAAGATTTACTATTAAGAATAACATGAAAAGGCAACGGCTAGGCAACATAAAATTGAATGGGAAAAAAATTCAATTGACTATGCTGAAGTCATATAAATGGAGAAATCACTCATGTAAATTCCAATCCATTTTTTTCAAAGGATCTAACATGCTTTGTTTGAATAGGCTTTATGGGCATTTGTATATGCCTTGTAAGCAAGTTCACTACAATTTTAGTAAATCTCCTAGGGGCCTATTTTCTGTACGTCTTAAACCCCTTGTTCAAGGTGAGGATTTTCAGGGCTGACAAGCAAAACTGTCTCATGCATCTGCTTTGGAAACAGACATGAGGGAAATAAGAGGATTTGACTTGCACAGTTGTTTTGCAGCTGGGAAATTTTTGTCTAACACTCCAGGTTCTGTTGGGTTGTAGCAATTATTTTAAAACTCTCACAGGCCAAAAAATAAAACCCCTAGACTAACAGAACTATATAGAGAGTTTGGATTTTCAGATGTTCTGAAGAATCCAATCATTTTTACTTAGGAATTGAGTGGGCAGGATACTAATACTGAATGCAGTAATCTGAAAGACACAGACCCTTTGCCTCAAAAGAATTTACAGCCCATAGAAAGACAACGTTGGTACTGCATACTCATTAAGGAGACTGCAGACAAACAACATCAGCCCTCTTTTGTGTTCTCTTCCCATTTCAAAACGTTTTGTGAGTTTTCTTTTATGGTAGGTTTTACCAATGTTCAGCTGACTTTGGCAGGGGAGAAGAGTGGATGAGAAGTGAGGAAAGGGATGTAAGGAAGTATTACATTGGAGGAGAAGCAGTATGGCCTAGTGGAAAGACACAGGACCTGGTTCTAATCATGGCTCTGTCACTTGATTGCTGTGTGACCTTGGTCAAGTCACTTAATTTCTGGGTACTTCAATTACCTCATTTGTAAAATGGGGATTAAGACTGTGATCCCCATGTGGGACATGGGCTGTATTGTCTACCTTGCCGCTTAGTACGGTGCCTGGCATATAGTAAAGGAGAAAGGACAATAGAGAGATGAAGGCTAAGGGAGACATAATTGAGGTTTATAGAATCATGAAGGGTGTGGATAGGGTGAACATGAAACTGTTGTTCACCAAATCCTATTACAGAAGAACAAGGGGGCTTGAAAGTGGAAGGTTCAAAATCAATAAAGGAAAACCTTGGATACAAGGAATAGGAAATTCATAAAACTTTATTTTCCCCAAGAAATTGTGCATGCAGAAAAAAAAGCTTTGAATCAACTCACAAGTGAAAGGTCCAAAATTGGTTATTGGAGGAAAAAAATCTCAGGGTTGGGAGCTAATAAAGTAGGATAGACATCGCTCTGTTCCTCCAAGCACTATTTGCTATAATAATGACGGCATTTATTAAGTGCTTACTGTGTGCAAAGCACTGTTCTAAGCACTATGCTTTTGGAAACCGATTAGTTGGCTAGCTGGACAGCCTGACTCTGAAACTGTGGCCAGATCATTGTTCATGAGTTGCCATCACTGCTGAGAAGACTTAATTATGAAATAATATCTATTATAAAATTGTATAACATTATTACACATTATTTTAATGGGATTACTTAAGTGCTTACTATTTTGCTAAGCACTGAGTGGCTATTAAGATTGTTGAATCAGGCAGTGTCCCTGTCCCACACTGAGCTCACAATCTAAAAGAGAGGGAGAGCAGGTATCAATACTTTTTGAATGTCATTATTATAGGCACTATTTCCAGTTTACAGATGAGGAACTGAGGCCCAGTGAGGTTAAGTGGCTTGCCTAAGGTCACACAGAAGGCCAGTGGCAGAGCTGGAGACAAGAAGTCAGGGCTCCTAGCTCCCAAACTCATGTTCTTTCCACTAGACCATGCTGCCTCCAACTCTTACTCAGTTCTGTTTCATTAACTCTATTTCCTGAACAGTTAGCGAAGAAACAGGATACACATAAAGGTAGGCCAGATCTGTATTGAGCAAAATCAGTTTTCTTCCAAAGTGAAAGAATCTTAAATTCACTCATTTCTTAACAGCACACTTGCCTGTGGCTTCAGTTTTCAATCCAACCAAAGGGGAATGAGCAAATAGTCTACTTTGTTGTAGTATTTCAGGATCAGTTGGAAACCATTTGTTTAAGCCCAGCAGATGTGGAATTTGGGCCACGATAGTGTATTATCCTACATTCCCACTGATTGACCTGAGAGTATACATTATTGACAGCTGTTGCCCAAGGGTGACTTTGTACGTCTGTGAGGCTTCCAGTGGGGCAGTAGGATAGAGGAACAGGACTTGGGGTTGGATAAACCCAAAATACTGTCTATCAATCAAGTTCGTTCATTCATTCAATTGTATTTATTGAATGCTTACTGTTTGCAGAGCACTGTACTAAGTGCTTGGAAAGTACATTTCAGCAATATCAGGGCTGCCCTGAAATGTGATTACCATATATAGCTCCAGAATTTGAGTTCTTTTGCAATTCTTGCTTTAGTCCCCAGCTTTTCCTCAGCATGTGGCAAAATATATGGGTCACAGTGTGCCCTATATGTTCCAATAGCTCCTCCACTTTTCACTCCCAGACCTGCCCTGGAGTTCCTAAGTTGAAGCTTCATCTGAAGTCCTGGATTTCTCGACTTTGGTTTGCTGGCTTCCCCAGGAGGCGATAGATGTAGAAGGATCCCTGGGTCAGTGACATGGGTGCCCGGGTGTCTAAAACTTGGGTGGGGCCAGGCACTGGAAAGTAAACCCCTGCCATGAAGGTTCTAGAGGCCTTATCTCCAACCTGGACACATCTCCTCGCCGAGAGATGTGGCATGAGTCTCCGGGGCAGTGGCAACTTTTCTAGGTTCACTTCTAATGCGACTCCAAACCAAAGACATTCTGAAATTTCATACCTACATATTTTTTGTAATTACAAGTCATTTAAATAGTGTAAGCATTCCAAAAGTGTTTGCATTTTCCAGCAGGCAGCACTGGGGAAGGGCTATTCTATGCCTGCAGGCAGGTTTTGCTGCTGATCTCAGCAAGACTGCTGGCTAAAGAATTCCAGTGGCATGCACGTGTGCCGGCCCTTTTCGCTGACCCATTCAGGTCGCACAGGGTCCCAACCCCAGGTTCGGCGGTGAGTTCCCAAGTGTTTATACTATTTTGAAAATGGATAAGGCTGGCAGAGGGCATTGCTTAATCACATTCTGTGTTACCGGCATCTTGAAGCTCACGTCCTAGTACGGCGACTTTATCTCTGCTGGGGCTTCTGTCTTGTCCACCTCTCCCTACCCCTTGCGAGGAAGTGAGGAGAGGGAGGCTGTCCTCTGAACATCCCACCTCCTTGGACAACAGGGTAGCCTGGGAGATCCAGAAGGAAGTCCCGGTGACCTTGCCAACCAGGGATATGACCCTGGCAGCAGAGAGTGCCGGCGGCTGCCTTGGGTCAGTTTTGGCACTGCTCTTCCACCTTAGTGCCATGGACTTGGGAAATCTAGATGACCATTTTCCCCCAGGTCAGGCTTGATCCTAAACCAGCCCAAGAAATGTCATCCGAGTGTATTCCATCATCAAGGATTCTCCAGAGACTTGAAGTCTGAATTACAAACCACCGGGAAGTTTTGCTCCAAGCACTCCCGAGGTGGCTAAAGACTTCTCCACAGGGCATTGAAAACACTGTTATAATTCGACAGCATTCTTCTTGGGTTTCTGTTCTGGGCTAGGAATTCACCAGCCTAATTCTGAAGCAGCACTTCTCCTAGGGAAATGCAGCTTTAAGGGAAAAAAACATGAAAGGAGCAGACTCTCTCCGGGAAGGGACTGTAAGTTAGGAGTAGAGACCCGTTCCCCTTAAAGGGACAGACTCCCTTCATTCCCCAGCCTTTTGAAAAGTAACATTATTCAAGCTATCAATCTGTGTTTTTCAAACCACTTGGGGGGCACCCATTGAAACACCTTACTGATAATTTTTACTTCCAGGTTAGTCATCCAGCACAGTAAACCCACCCTCCTGCCCTTGGGTTATTTTGTAAGGGGCCACCTGGTAGAAACTTAGCAGCTGGAGTGGGTAGCAGCAGAAATAATGCTATTTATCGAGTGCCTCGCTGCGTGTGACGGGCTGAAGTAAGATTCTGGGAATACACAACAGGAGTGGAAGATATGTTCCCTACCCACGCGGAGCTTATTCCCTTTTTTTTCCTGCACTGATCTGAGCCTTATTTGGTTCAATGTCTGCTGCACCAGATGCTCGGCAAACCTCACCCTGGGCTCTTTTCTCCACACGGGCATGTCTAACACAGCCCTAAAGTGGCTGTGAAGTAGCTTTGGGCCTGGTCTTTACAGAGAAGCAGCGCGGTTCAGTGGAAAAAGCCCGGGTTTGGGAGTCAGAGGTCATGGGTTCTAATCCCGATTCCGCCACATATGTGTTGTGTGACCTTGGGCAAGTCACTTCTCTGAGCTTCAGTTACCTCATCTGTAAAATGGGGATTAAGACTGTGAGCTCCCCGTGGGACAACCTGATCACCTTGTAACCTCCCCAGCGCTTAGAACAGTGCTTTGCACATAGTAAGCACTTAATAAATGCCATCATTATTATTAATGGAAAATTATTTAATATTTAGAGAGGAAAACAGAGAAGCAGCGTGGATCAGTGGAAAGAGCCTGGGCTTTGGAGTCAGTGGTCATGGGTTCAAATACTGGCCCTGCCACTTGCCAGCTGTGTGACTTTGGGCAAGTCACTTAACTTCTCTGGGCCTCAGTTACCTCATCTGTAAAATGGGGATTAAGACTGTGAGCCCCCCGTGGGACAACCTGATCACCTTGTATCCCCCCCAGCCCTTAGAACACTGCTTTGCACATAGTATGCGCTTAATACATGCCATTATTATTATTATTATTATTACGGTGGACTGGCTGAGATTGCCAAAGGGAAGCTTTGGGTATTTCCTCTAGATTGGAAGGTCTCTGTGGGCAGGAAACGCGTCTATCAGCTGCTAAATAAATGATTGATTGATTGATTTAGACTGTGATTTAGATTTAGATTCTTTTAGACTGTGAGCCCACTGTTGGGTAGGGACTGTCTCTATACGTTGCCAATTTGGACTTCCCAAGCGCTTAGTACAGTGCTCTGCACATAGTAAGCGCTCAATAAATACGATTGATGATGATGATTAATTCCTGATTAGGGCCCAAACCAACACTGCAGGGTGGGAGGCAGCCCCGTCAACAACCCCTTCCTCCTTTTCTGCCCCTCAGAGGCTTACACCTGCTTATTAATACTATTTAAGGGGCCCAGGAAGGCATGCCCTTCTCCCAGGACCAAGTCTGCAAAACATCCCCGAAGTAGCAACTCGGGAGAAAGACATGAAGTAAAGCCGGGGGGCGAGATGGCCAAGGACACCGTGGGGCGTTTCCCACATCCTCCTTTTAATAATAATAATAATAATAATAATAATGATGGCATTTGTTAAGCGCTTACTATGTGCAAAGCACTGTTCTAAGCGCTGGGGGGGATACAGTGCGATCAAGTTGTCCCACGTGGGGCTCACAGTCTTAATCCCCATTTTTACGGATGAGGGAACTGAGGCTCAGAGAAGTTAAGTGACTTGCCCAAGGTCACACAGCAGACTTGTGGTGGAGTCGGGATTCGAACCCATGACCTCTGACTCCAAAGCCCAGGCTCTTTCCACTGATCCACGCTGCTTCTCTGTTTTTCGATACCACAAACAGGACTCTGGAAAACTTTAGAGCCATATTAGGGGAAAAAAGGTGTTTTTGAACAGCGTGTACAAATCTTTGGAGTTGATTCATTCATTCAATCATATTTATTGAGCGCTTACTGTGTGCAGAGCACTGTACTATGCGCTTGGGAAGTACAAGTTGGCAACATATAGAGATGGTCCCTACCCAATAGCGGGCTCACAGTCTAGAAGAAGAATAATAATGGCAATTTATTAAGCGCTTACTATGTGCAAAGCACTGTTCTAAGTGCTGGGGAGGATACAAGGTAATCAGGTTGTCCCTCGGGGGGCTCACAGTCTTCATCCTCATTTTACAGATGAGATAACTGAGGCCCAGAGAAGTGAAGTGACTTCACTTCCCAAAGTGCCCAAAGTCACACAGCTGACAATGGGCGGAGCGGGATTTGAACCCATGACTTCTGATGGTGTTTGTGTTTGGGAGGGGGAGGGCAGGTATTTTCTCTCTTTCCACCCCCTGCCTCAGCCCTGAGGAGGTGGCATTTCTAGGGCCAAGGGAGCAGGAAAGGTGGGATCCCCCCACATGTCCGCGCGTTCTCACTCGGGCAAATACACACACACACGTGCGCGGATAATAATGATAATAATAATCAAAATGGCATTTTATTAAGCGCTTACTATGTACAAAGTAATAATAATGTTGGTATTTGTTAAGCGCTTACTGTGTGCAAAGCACTGTTTTAAGCGCTGGGGGGAACACAAGGAGATGAGGTTGTCCCAGGTGGGGCTTCACAGTCTTAATCCCCATTTTACAGATGAGGGAACTGAGGCCCAGAGAAGTGAAGTGACTTGCCCAATGTCACACAGCAGACATGGGGGGGGGGAGGCAGGATTCGAACCCATGACCTCTGACTCCCAAGCCCACGCTCTTTCCACACTCTTACCTGTATATATGTATATATGTTTGTACATATTTATTACTCTATTTATTTATTTTACTTGTGCTTACCTATTCTATTTATTTTATTTTGTTAGTATGTTTGGTTTTGTTCTCCGTCTCCCCCTTTTAGACTGTGAGCCCACTGTTGGGTTGGGGCCGTCTCTATATGTTGCCAACTTGTACTTCCCATGCGCTTAGTACAGTGCTCTGCACACAGTAAGCGCTCAATAAATACGATTGATTGATTGATTTCCACTGAGTCACGCTGCTTCTGTAACAGTGGACTGTTCTAAGCACTGGGCAATTTACAAGGTGATCAGGTTGTCCCACGTGAGGCTCACAGTCTTAATCCCCATTTTACAGATGAGGGAACTGAGGCCCAGAGAAGTGAAGTGACTTGCCCAAAGTCACACAGCTGACAAGTGGCGGAGCCGGGATTTGAACCCATGACCTCTGACTCCAAAGCCCGGGCTCTTTCCACTGAGCCACGCTGCTTCCCCACACAGAACCGGTGCCAACACATGTACCCCTGCGGGACTCCCTTTTACTTCATTCATTCCTTCAGTCGCATGTTATACTAATAATGATGGCATTTATTAAGCGCTTACTCTGTGCAAACACTGTCCTAAGCGCTGGGGTGGTTACAAGGTGATCAGGTGGTCCCACATTGGGGGCTCCCAGTCTCCATCCCCATTTTACAGATGAGGGAACTGAGGCATAGAGAAGCAGTGTGGCCCAGTGGAAAGAGCCCGGGCTTTGGAGTCAGAGGTCACGGGTTCAAATCCCGCCTCCATGACTTGGGGCAAGTCATTTAACTTTTCCGTGCCTCAGTTCCCTCAAAATGGGGATTAAAACTGTGAGCCCCCCTTGGGACAACCTGATAACCTCCCCAGCGATTAGAACAGTGCTTTGCACATAGTAAGCGCTCAACAAATATTATTATTACTATTGAGTTGCCCAAAGTCACACAGCTAACAGTTGATGTTTACTGCGCTTAGAACAGTGCTTTGCACATAGTAAGCGCTCAACAAATATTATTATTACTATTGAGTTGCCCAGTCACACAGCTAACAGTTGATGTCTACTGCGCTTAGAACAGTGCTTTGCACATAGTAAGCGCTCAACAAATATTATTATTACTACTGAGTTGCCCGAAGTCACACAGCTAACAGTTGATGTCTACTGCGCTTAGAACAGTGCTTTGCACATAGTAAGCGCTCAACAAATATTATTATTACTATTGAGTTGCCCGAAGTCACACCTCTAACAGTTGATGTCTACTGCGCTTAGAACAGTGCTTTGCACATAGTAAGTGCTCAACAAATATTATTATTACTATTGAGTTGCCCAAAGTCACACAGCTAACAGTTGATGTTTACTGCGCTTAGAACAGTGCTTTGCACATAGTAAGTGCTCAACAAATATTATTATTTCTATTGAGTTGCCCAAAGTCACACAGCTAACAGCTGATGTTTACTGCGCTTAGAACAGTGCTTTGCACATAGTAAGCGCTCAACAAATATTATTATTACTACTGAGTTGCCCAAAGTCACACAGCTAACAGTTGATGTCTACTGCGCTTAGAACAGTGCTTTGCACATAGTAAGCGCTCAACAAATATTATTATTACTATTGAGTTGCCCAAAGTCACACAGCTAACAGTTGATGTCTACTGCGCTTAGAACAGTGCTTTGCACATAGTAAGCGCTCAACAAATATTATTATTACTACTGAGTTGCCCAAAGTCACACAGCTAACAGTTGGTCTACTGAGCTTAGAACAGTGCTTTGCACATAGTAAGCGCTCAACAAATATTATTATTACTACTGAGTTGCCCAAAGTCACACAGCTAACAGCTGATGTTTACTGCGCTTAGAACAGTGCTTTGCACATAGTAAGCGCTCAAAAATATTATTATTACTATTGAGTTGCCCAAAGTCACACAGCTAACAGTTGATGTCTACTGCGCTTAGAACAGTGCTTTGCACATAGTAAGCGCTCAACAAATATTATTATTTTTATTGAGTTGCCCAGTCACACAGCTAACAGCTGATGTTTACTGCACTTAGAACAGTGCTTTGCACATAGTAAGCGCTCAACAAATGTCATTATTACTATTGAGTTGCCCAAAGTCACACAGCTAACAGTTGGTTTACTGCACTTAGAACAGTGCTTTGCACATAGTAAGCGCTCAACAAATATTATTATTACTATTAAGTTGCCCAAAGTCACATAGCTAACAGCTGATGTTTGCTGCTCTTAGAACAGTGCTTTGCACATAGTAAGCGCTCAAAAATATTATTATTACTATTGAGTTGCCCGAAGTCACATAGCTAACAGTTGGTCTACTGAACTTAGAACAGTGCTTTGCACATAGTAAGCGCTCAACAAATATTATTATTACTATTGAGTTGCCCAAAGTCACACAGCTAACAGCTGATGTTTACTGCGCTTAGAACAGTGCTTTGCACATAGTAAGCGCTCAACAAATATTATTATTACTACTGAGTTGCCCAGTCCCACAGCTAACAGTTGATGTTTGCTGCTCTTAGAACAGTGCTTTGCGCATAGTAAGCGCTTAATAAATGCCATTATTATTACTATTATTACTGAGCGCTTATGGTGTGCGGAGCACTGTTCGAAGCGCTTGGGAAGTACAAATCGGCGACAGAGACGCTCAGTCTTTTCCCCGGGAAATAAGGAGTGGAGTGTGGGGGTGGACTGGGGGAGAGGGGGCCAGAATCTCATCATCATCATCATCATCAATCGTATTTATTGAGCGCTTACTGTGTGCAGAGCACTGTACTAAGCGCTTGGGAAGTACAAGTTGGTAACATATAGAGACGGTCCCTACCCAAAAGCAGGCTCGCAGTGTAGAAGGCGGAGACAGGCAACAAAACAACACGTTAACTAAATAAAATAAATAGAATAGTAAATAGGTACAAGTAAAATAAATAGAGTAATGAATCTGGAGAAGCAGCGTGGTTCAGTGGAAAGAGCACGGGCTTTGGAAATGGAGGTCATGGGTTCAAATGCTGGCTCTGCCACTTGTCAGCTGGGTGACCTTGGGCATAACTTCTCTGGGCCTCAGTGACCTCATCTGTAAAATGGGCATGAAGACTGTGAGCCCCCCGTGGGACAACCTGCTCACCTTGTAATCTCCCCAGTGCTTAGAACAGGCCTTTGCATGTAGTAAGCACTTAATAAATGCCATTATTATCATTATTATTATTGTAATCTCCCCAGCGCTTAGAACAGTGCTTTGCACATAGTAAGCGCTTAATAAATGCTATCATTATTATTGTTATTATTAACAGTGCTTTGCATAGTAAGTGCTTAACACATACCATCAATCAATCAATCGTATTTATTGAGCACTTACTGTGTGCAGAGCACTGTACTAAGCGCTTGGGAAGTCCAAGTTGGCAACATATACAGTCCCTACCCAACAGCGGGCTCACAGTCTAGAAGGGGGAGACAGAGAACAAAACCAGACAAATTAACAAAATAAAATAAATAGATATGTACAAGTAAAATAAATAAATAGATAGAGTAATAAATATGAACAAACATATTACTACTGTAACCCCCCAGTGCTTAGAACAGTGCTTTGCACATAGCAAGTGCTTAACTCGTCCATTCACTCAACTGGAAGTGCTTAATAAATGCTATTATCGGGAGGGAAAGGGAGGGAGGTCAGCGTGGCTCAATGGAAAGAGCCCGGGCTTGGGAGTCAGAGGTCATGGGTTCAACGACCGGCTCCGCCACTTGTCAGCTGTGTGACTGTGGGCAAGTCACTTAACTTCTCTGTGCCTCAGTTCCCTCATCTGTAAAATGGGGATTAAGATTGTGAGCCCCCCATGGGACAACCTGATCACCTTGTAACCTCCCCAGCGCTTAGAACAGTGCTTTGCACATAGTAAGTGCTTAATAAATGCTATCATCATTATTATTATTATTATTATTAACAGTGCTTTGCATAGTAAGTGCTTAACACATACCATCAGTCAATCAATCGATCATATTATTGAGCGCTTACTGTGTGCAGAGCATTGTACTAAGCGCTTGGGAAGTCCAAGTTGGCAACATATAGGGACGGTCCCTACCCAACAGTGGGCTCACAGTCTAGAAGGGGGAGGCAGAGAACAAAATCAATCAATCAATCAATCATATTTATTGAGCGCTTACTGTGTGCAGAGCACTGTACTAAGCACTTGGGAAGTACAAGTTGGCAACATATAGAGACAGTCCCTACCCAACAGTGGGCTCACAGTCTAGAAGGGGGAGACAGAGAACAAAACCAAACATATTAACAAAATAAAATAAAAAAAATAAATAGATATGTACAAGTAAAATAAATAAATAGAGTAATTAATATGTACAAACATATTACTATTGTAACCTGTATATATGTACCTGTATATATGTTTGTACATATTTATTACTCTAGTTATTTATTTATTTATTTTACTTGTACATACCTATTCTATTTATTTTATTTTGTTAGTATGTTTGGTTTTGTTCTCTGTCTCCCCCTTCTCTACTGTGAGCCCGCTGTTGGGTGGGGACTGTCTCTCTATGTTGCCAACTTGGACTTCCCAAGCGCTTAGTACAGTGCCCTGCACACTGTAAGCACTCAATACATCATCAATCGTATCTATTGAGCGCTTACTGTGTGCAGAGCACTGTACTAAGCGCTTGGGAAGTACAAATTGGCAACATATAGAGACATACGATTGACTGATTGACTATCCTATTTATTTTATTTTGTTGGTATGTTTGGTTTTGTTCTCTGTCTCCCCCTTTTAGACTGTGAGCCCACTGTTGGGTAGGGACTGTCTCTAGATGTTGCCAATTTGGACTTCCCAAGCGCTTAGTACAGTGCTCTGCACACAGTAAGCGCTCAATAAATACGATTGATGATGATGATGATGATCGATTGATTGATTGATTGATTGTAACCCCCCAGCGCTTAGAACGGTGCTTTGCACATAGCAAGTGCTGAACTCGTCCAGTCACTCCACTGGAAGTGCTTAATAAATGCTGTTATCGGGAGGGAAAGGGAGGGAGGTATATGTATATATGTTTGTACATATTTATTACTCTATTTATTTATTATTTATTTTACTTGTACACATCTATCCTATTCATTTTATTTTGTTAGTATGTTTGGTTTTGTTCTCTGTCTCCCCCTTTTAGACTGTGAGCCCACTGTTGGGTAGGGCCCGTCTCTAGATGTTGCCAATTTGGACTTCCCAAGCGCTTAGTCCAGGGCTCTGCACCCAGTAAGCGCTCAATAAATGCGATTGATGATGATGATGATATTAACCAAATAAAATAGATATGTACAAGTAAAATAGACAGAGTAATAAATATGTACAAACATATGACTATTGCAACCTGTATATATGTACCTGTATATATGTTTGTACATATTTATTACTCTATTTATTTATTTTACTTGTACATACCTATTCTATTTATTTTATTTTGTTAGCATGTTTGGTTTGGTTCTCCGTCTCCCCCTTTTAGACTGTGAGCCCGCTGTTGGGTAGGGACCGTCTCTAGGTGTTGCCAATTTGGACTTCCCAAGCGCTTAGTACAGTGCTCTGCACACAGTAAGCGCTCAATAAATACGATTGATGATGATGATGATGATCGATCGATTGATTGATTGTAACCCCCCAGCGCTTAGAACGGTGCTTTGCACATAGCAAGTGCTGAACTCGTCCAGTCACTCCACTGGAAGTGCTTAATAAATGCTGTTATCGGGAGGGAAAGGGAGGGAGGTATATGTATATATGTTTGTACATATTTATTACTCTATTTATTATTTATTTTACTTGTACACATCTATCCTATTTATTTTATTTTGTTAGTATGTTTGGTTTTGTTCTCTGTCTCCCCCTTTTAGACTGTGAGCCCACTGTTGGGTAGGGCCCGTCTCTAGGTGTTGCCAACTTGGACTTCCCAAGCGCTTAGTCCAGTGCTCTGCACATAGTAAGCGCTCAATAAATGCGATTGATGATGATGATGATGATATTAACAAAGTAAAATAGATATGTACAAGTAAAATAGAGTAATAAATATGTACAAACATATGACTATTGCAACCTGTATATATGTACCTGTATATATGTTTGTACGTATTTATTACTCTATTTATTTATTTTACTTGTACATACCTATCCTATTTATTTTATTTTGTTAGCATGTTTGGCTTTGTTCTCTGTCTCCCAGACTGTGAGCCCGCTGTTGGGTAGGGCCCGTCTCTAGGTGTTGCCAATTTGGACTTCCCAAGCGCTTAGCACAGTGCTCTGCACCCAGTGAGCGCTCAATAAATACGATTGATGAAATACGATTGCTGCTTCATTCATTCAGCCAGTTTATTGGGCGCTTCCCGCGCTGAGGGCGCTGTACTGAGCGCTCGGAAAGCGCCTCCCCTCAGGGGGCCCCGCGCGCACGCGCACGCGCGCCCCGCGTCCCTCCCCCCCCCCCACCGCGGGGGGGGGGGCTGGAGGACGCGCGCGCGCGCGCTCCCGCGCCCTCGCGGCGGGCGCGCCCCCCCCGGGGGCGGGGGCGCGCCCGCGCGCGAGCGCGCGGGAGCGGTGACGTCAAGGGGCGCGCGGTGGCAGCGCCTCCCCGCGCGCTAGTTAAAAAGAAGAAGAAAAGAGGGAGCGAAACATGAGAGCGCGGGCGAGGAGCCGGAGCCGCCGCCGCCACCATCACCACCATCATCATCATCACCATCATCAGCATCATCACCGCCGCCGCAGGAAACCTCAGCATCCTCCCCACCCCCGGGCGGCCGCCGCTCCCGTCCCCCCGAAACAGCAACCGCCGTTGCCGGGCCAAGTGACCTGCCGCCGCTTCCCTCTCCTTCTCCTTCCCTCCGTCTTCCTCTCCGCCCCCTTCCCTCTCCCCTCTCCCCCCCCCCCCGCGCATCCGCGCAACTTTTATCTTAGTCCCCGGGCCCCCTTAGGACCATTTGACCCCCTGTCTGCTTTTCCTCTCTCACGCACGCCTAGGTCTGTGCAAAGTTGCATCTGTCTGCTTCTGTCCCCATCCCCCTTGCTTGGCCTTTTTAGCCCTCCCTAGTTGCTGTTTAATACCCAAATCTGTGCAAAGTTGCACCTCTCTGCTTCTGTCCCCATCCCCTTTTCTTGGCCTTTTTAGCCCTCCCTAGTTGCTGTTTAGTACCCAAATCTGTGCAAAGTTGCCTCTCTCTGCTTCTGTCCCCATCCCTTTTTAGCCCTCCCTAGTTGCTGTTTAGTGCCCAAATCTGTGCAAAGTTGCCTCTCTCCGCTTCTGTCCCCATCCCCTTTTCTTGGCCTTTTTAGCCCTCCCTAGTTGCTGTTTAGTACCCAAATCTGTGCAAAGTTGCATCTCTCTGCTTCTGTCCCCATCCCCTTTTCTTGGCCTTTTTAGCCCTCCCTAGTTGCTGTTTAGTGCCTAGATCTGTGCAAAGTTGCATCTCTCTGCTTCTGTCCCCATCCCTTTTTAGCCCTCCCTAGTTGCTGTTTAGTACCCAAATCTGTGCAAAGTTGCCTCTCTCTGCTTCTGTCCCCATCCCCTTTTCTTGGCCTTTTTAGCCCTCCCTAGTTGCTGTTTAGTACCCAAATCTGTGCAAAGTTGCCTCTCTCTGCTTCTGTCCCCATCCCCTTTTCTTGGCCTTTTTAGCCCTCCCTAGTTGCTGTTTAGTACCCAAATCTGTGCAAAGTTGCCTCTCTCTGCTTCTGTCCCCATCCCCTTTTCTTGGCCTTTTTAGCCCTCCCTAGTTGCTGTTTAGTACCCAAATCTGTGCAAAGTTGCCTCTCTCTGCTTCTGTCCCCATCCCCTTTTCTTGGCCTTTTTAGCCCTCCCTAGTTGCTGTTTAGTGCCTAGATCTGTGCCAAGTTGCACCTCTCTGCTTCTGTCCCCATCCCCTTTTCTTGGCCTTTTTAGCCCTCCCTAGTTGCTGTTTAGTGCCTAGATCTGTGCCAAGTTGCACCTCTCTGCTTCTGTCCCCATCCCCTTTTCTTGGCCTTTTTATTACCCCCCTGCCCTCCCTAGTTGCTGTCTAGTGCCTAGATCTGTGCAAAGTTGCATCTCTGTTTCTGTCCCCATCCCCTTTTCTTGGCCTTTTTATTACCCCCCTGCCCTCCCTAGTTGCTGTTTAGTGCCTAGATCTGTGCAAAGTTGCATCTCTCTGCTTCTGTCCCCATCCCCTTTTCTTGGCCTTTTTATTACCCCCCCCCCCCCCCCGCCCTCCCTAGTTGCTGTTTAGTGCTCCCAATTAAGGGGCCTTCTTATTTTTTTTTCCGCACACACACACACACACTCTCCCCCTCACTCTCCCACACCCCCAGCTCCCATCCCGCTCCTGGAGGCGGATGCTGCCGAAGATGCTTTCCTTTAAGTTGCTGTTAGTGGCCGTGGCCCTGTGCTTCTTCGAGGGGGATGCCAAATTTGGGGAGAGGGACGAAGGGAGCCTGGCCAGGAGGAGAAGGTGCCTGAATGGAAACCCCCCGAGGCGGCTGAAAAGGAGGGACAGGAGGATGATGTCCCAGCTGGAACCTAGGAATGGGGGAGAGACGGTGTGTGGCGGGCTCTATCCCCGACTCTCCTGCTGCTCCAGGACTGACAATCAAGGATTGCTACACATGGAGACCAAGGTAGGCACCCGTCCTTCCCAGGGATGCCAACTCCTTATCAACCATCCTTCTAACGCCTGATGCCATCCAGCGGCACTTATTCTGGCCGTGTGTTTTCTTGTGGTTATTCATTTTTTGGAAGGAGGATGGGGGGAGAGAGTGGAAGGTGAAGGAAGGGACGAAGACTGCATTAAACTCTTAATTTTGTGTAGTTCTCCCACCGTGGGAACTGCAGCCACTTGGCGCCTAAGTAGTCTCTGAACCAAAACTGAGTTCTGGAGGTGTAGTCACCTTGTGTGGGGTAAAAAGAAAAAAAAGAATCGACGAAGACTGCATTAAACTCGAATTTTGTGTACCTCTCCCACCATGGGAACTGCGGCCACTTGGCGCTTAATGCTTTTAGGTAGTCTCTGAGCCAGAAAAGACCAACTTCTGGAGGTGTAATCACCTTGTGTGGGGTAAAAAGAAAAAAAAGAATCGACGAAGACTGCATTAAACTCTAATTTTGTGTACTTCTCCCACCATGGGAACTGCGGCCACTTGGCGCTTAGTGCTTTTAAGTAGTCTCTGAGCCAGAAAAGACCAACTTCTGGAGGTGTAATCACCTTGTGTGGGGTTAAAAAGGGGAAAAAAAATCAGGTTGAGCAGTTTCTTGTGGATTAAGGGGAAGCCCTGGCTGCAGTGAAACTAAATTAAGGTGCCCGTAGTTACTGGTTTATTTTTCTGGGGATAAAAGATCTTGGACAGTTTTCTCCACATGTCTGATCAGGGTATGGTTTGAATGGTCAGGGATGTTGGAACACCGCTGGTTTATGATCTCCAGTCCTTCAAAGAGGGTGGGGGGGACGGGGGACTCTTGCATTACAATGGTTTTACCAGCCAAAAGAGATTCATTGGAACTCCCAAGTTAAAAAAAAAACACGGGCTAAAAGATTCTTGCTGTCAAGCGTTTCTTCAACTGAATAGGGAACGGATACATCATCCTTTCCCACCACATGCCACTGTATGTGTTTTGACAAGAAGGCTCTCTGTAGTTGCTGTAATTTTTGTATATTGGTAGTTTTTATTCCTTTGGGGGCATTGTTTTTAAGGAGAAAGACTGAAAGTTACCCTGTTCTTTTTCTTTCTCTCCCTTTTTTTTGTTTTTTGTTTTTTAAATGCTCACTTCAGTTGTACAAAATCTTCCTTGGAATGTGATGCAGCGGTAGTGTGTGGTATCTAGTGAACATCCTCAGGGGAAAAAGTGCAGGAGGATCATGTCATTAACAATCACTGCACGTGAAATAAACAATCAGGTGTCGTCCCCCTCTCTTCCCTTCCCCCTCCCCTTTTAGGTTTAATTAAGAATTCCTCCGTTACAACACTGCAGTTGTCAAGGTCTGTGAGACTCTTGGAAAACTTGTGTTTCAGTCTTGCTGGCCCAAGCATAATAAAAAAATACCCAGGCTGAATCTAATTTTTATGCTCAGTTCACGGTAGATTTCACTCTATTCTCATGTAAACAGCTCCTCCGAATCAACATATGTGTCTGGGTGGTATCTCTCACTTTGTTTTGTAACAAAAAGCCATATTGCATCATTTAATTTGCTCAAGTCATGCAAATAGGAGAAAATCAATAGGACAAAAAGGGGTCGACTTTTCCTCCTCCCCACTAAACTGCTGCCCACACACGGAGTCCTGTTGCTTATGGCAAAAGAATAACAACAACACCATTGTGTTTGTTAGTTGGTTCACTAATGGGTGAAACTAGAGAACATCATTCTCCTTCAGTCCCCAGCTCTGTCCAAATGTTCATGCCTTTTGAGAGAGCATTTGTCCTATCCCTTCTTTTCCCCAGATGAGTGAGAACTGTCTTACTGCAGGTTTTTAGCTGCAGCTCTCCCTCCCTCTCTTTTTATTTTATTCTTCCCATATGCGGCGGTAGTTGGAGATTCTGGGAAGAGATAGTCCTTCATGTTCTCCAGAAACACAGTCATTAAACTCCCGTGTGGAAATTGAATTAAACTCCAAAATAACTACATTCAGATAACCCTAAGGGTCAGGCTTGGATCCAAAAAGATCTGGAAAATGCAGAGCAAAGAGCGGAAAAAATGTCCTTAGCTCACCCTGTTAGGTAGAGCAGCGTTTGGGTTGCAGAAGGACAGCAACGGTTTGAAGATTCCTCATTGGACTCATTGAAGAAAACAGCATGGAAATTTACCCTAATTCAATTTCGAGATTTTTTTAATTCTTGAACATTAATTTCGTGGGGGTTTCTTTTGTGTGTATGTGGTTTAATTACTTTTTCTTGAGCATGACATCTATTAAGTAAGCTCTCTTCCTCACACCCCTTAAAGTCACACCATGCATAGCTAAATTGATGCAGTAGAATCTAATAGCTGCCCTTATTGAATATAGATTGTGTAGATAATATTTAATTTGAAAAATGTTATTCATTTGCTAATGCTGTTATGATTACACTCAGTTTTAAGAACAAATTTATGCAAACTTTTAGTGCTGTCTCCTTTTTAGGCTACTGGTTTATGTAAATTAGTGCTTGGATTATTTTTCATAATACATCAGTCATAACCGCTTTACTGGAAAACACATCCCAAGAGCTTTTTAAACTCACACATTTTATTTTTTTTTCTTTATTTTCCAAGCATCTTTTAACCCAAGATGAGGTACTCAAATCCTATGCCATGACAGGCAGTAGCAGGAGTGGTCTTAATCTAAGAAGGAATATTTAAATTCAAATTTTAAAAAGTTCTTGAGCATGCTCAGTAGGTACTTTCCCCCCTAAATTCCAGGAGTCATCTATTTTACACTTAGAGGTCCACCTTGACTCAATCCTATAAGTTATAATACTGGTATTTTTAAAAGACCCCAAACTTCAGTTAAGAGTACTTGGCCTATTAATAGGGCACTGTAATTTTGTTGGGTTTTTTTAGTTTTTTTAGAGCATTTTTGATATTCCTCTTTTTAAGTTAATTTTTTGGAATATCCCATTTGCCAAAGCGAAACAACTTTGAAATGACATAATTCCTAAAATTTTACTTCGAGCCAAATAGGCATAGAAGGCTTCTCTACCTTGGGTGGTTTCACAGCCAAGGCTGTCAAGGAATGGGTGAAAAGTAATTGTTTTCAAGTGTGCCCTTTTACAATCATTTGTTTGCTCTGGCTCTTTCTGGGACAAAGGCTATTGTTGAACACATCCAACTAAACAAATAACTCATCCTGGGGTCCCTTTAACAGCTGCCTTGGTACAATGATCTATTTACATATTAGCCTAAAATTGAAACTGAACTCTTTAATGACATAATCCAGCACTATAGCCCAGGAGAAGCATGTGTTCTACTCAACAGCTGAACAACCTTGTAGGCATATGATTTTTAGAAATAACTGCATTTAGACACCAAGGGAACGTCAGTGCAACGTCTAAGGACTGCAGATATACACCAAGATAATTTAATGCGTAACCTAAGGACTGCAAGGGAACTTAATGCAGCATCTGAGGTCTGCATGAATACCAAGGAATCTTAATGCAGCATCTCAATATTTATTCCTCTAACTTTCCCTATCAGTTCTTTAAACCATGTGGGTTTCTATCTTCTTTTGCCTCACTGTATTATTTTGGTAAATCAAGTAAGAGAGATCCCCAAGCATCCAACTTGATTATTTATTGTATTTTTGTAACTCTTCGTAAACTGTACTTCTAGATCTCACTGTTTTCTGAATTCCAGTAATTCTTACCTTTCTTGTACCAGTCTTACTTGCATTTGACTGAAGATTAAAGGATGACCTTACAGATGTTATAAATTAGTCAGCAGCAGGCATAATCATCACTAAGCATGCTGTAATAATGTTTCAAAGTTTTACATGGTTTCCCAGAATACTTGGTTTAAACCACTGTAATTTGATGGCTTCATATATAGCTTTTTAAAATGGAAACAGGAAATGAGATAAATGTCTTTATAAGATTGAAACTGTTGTCAAATTTGAAGGTAAAGGTTTCTAATTTTTTTTTTAAGTGCCAAACAGAAGAAACAAATTTCTGTCACCTACACATGCTTCTGAGACTAAAATAACGTTGCAGCTTTGGGCTAAGACAGTTTAATTGACTTAAGTAAGACTATTGGTTCATTGAAACCAAAGCTAGAATGATGGCTCTATCTATCTTCAAATAGGTATTTACACTGCAGACCTCACACAGAGCAAAATGTTACCATCCCGCTGTGCTGGAACAGCATGAAACTTAAAAAAGAATAATATTGTACTTGATTTCAGATAATTTATTGAATCCTATTCCTTAGTCCTTTGAGTTATTTTGTGGCCAATATGCATTCCAAAAATTGCAAAGGGCTAAATTCTACAAGCGCTAAAATCAAACTCCTCATGGATGGCAGCTGGAAGGCTGGATTGGGATCCTTCTGTTTTAGTTATTAAAAATGGAAGCAAACCTATATTGAATAAAATCAGATGTAGCTGGACAGTTTCCTCAAAGTCAGAAAGGTAGCTGGGTTTCTTGTAATTCTGTTTTTATGTCCCATCTATCAGTCACATGCTAAAGCCTAGTAAATAAAAACAGTATCCGCAGGGTACTGTATTGGGTTTGTATTATGCAGGTGATGCAATCAAAGCAATTAAAGCAATTAAAAATATTTTGAATGCAGGCATTGCTTTTGAGCATATCTCACCTTTGAAAACCTTAATGATTAAAGTATCGTTTAAAAATACATCAAAAAATGACAAACCTTAATAAATGCAATTCTGAATTTGCAAAAAAAAATTGACACCCATATGTACCTATTTCAAGAGTAAAATGTCTAAATGAACAAATATTTGCCTTCAAGTCTTTGGTAAATTATGAATATATCAAAGAATTAAGGTACTCAAACTCACTATTCAAACGATAATAACGTGATATTAGCTTTGAAAACAAAATACGAGCTTTGTTTGGCAACCTACTGAAGTTGAAGATTTTTGTTGAAGTCTGTACTTAAGAAAATCCCAAAAGTTGTAACATAATGACGTATGGACTTAAAAGAGTTATAAATATGAGCAGTTCATCCTGTAAGATTATTGTAGTTCTTTTTATAACCTTTATAAGATCATTTTGATGATGAAAGTCAGTGTCTGTAAAAATTAATATTTTAATTGATGGTGATATCAAATGTTTGGTTTTGTTGAAAAGAGCTTTGAGGTTAGAGCCTCTTTTTTTAACTGGTTAAGCCAGTAGTGAGCTGGAGCCCTGCTTTGTGTCTGTATAATGCCCTTCAATGGTCAAAAAAGCCAAATGTTTCTCAATAGGGTGTAGAAAGTGCATAATAGTGCATGACATTGCATGAGCAATAAAAAAGTATGCTGTTTTTCATTAAAATTCACTGAATGCTATGACATTGCTCTCATTAAATCCTTGTGTTTACTCATGCGTGTAATATACCTGCTGCGACAGTTATGAAGTTTTTTCACGCCCAAAGGCCAGAATGCAATGAATAGTAAGAAATGTACCTGATAATGTTTGGGACTATTTGCTTCAGGTATTATTTACTAGAAATCAAAAATTTCTTTTTCTGTTTTTTTCCACTGGGACACACTGTCTCTATGAACTAGCATAATGTATGAAATGAATATAATTGCATTGGAAATCAAAGGCTCCCCAAAACCCCATGGAAAATTCCCCAGGTTTTAAAAGTAAGATCAGCCTGTGATTCAAGGCTGGCATATATAATGTTGTACCTGGATATGATTTTTATCCTGCCTTTTGACAGTGGGGTAGGATGTCGTTGTTCAGAACCAATATGGGACTTCGATTATTTTAGGATTTAAAAAAAATTGTATTGGGAAATAGATTTCTTTTTAGTTGCAAAGGTAAGCACTCTTTAGTCCTCCATGTACCCCTTTTCGAAAGAGCAGATGGTTTATTATTAATAGAAATGATGTCTGCGTTCAGTTCTTCTGTTCCTCAAGGTATTTTATACTGTCATGCAATGGTACCAATAAACAACTACACTGGTTTAAATTAGCATGATTTATTTTAATAAATGATCTGTTTATGCCAAACAGGGAAGAAAGTTATGTATTTACTTGTCTCTGGTTTATGGCTTGCAGATATTTTCTGTTATCAACAACACAGAATGTGTGAAGCTACTGGAGGAAATCAAATGTGCACACTGCTCACCACATGCTCAGAATCTATTCCATTCACCTGAGAGAGGGGAAGCGACTGAAAGAGAAATAGCTCTTCCCTTGCTGTGCAAAGACTATTGTAAAGAATTCTATTATACTTGCAGAGGTCACATTCCAGGTAAAAGCTCCTGCAGAATATTAGGATGAAAGACACTACATTTAAATGCTTGCACATGTTTTAGCTCAACATCCAAACTATGTATGAATTTTTTCTCAAAATGCCTATTTGTGCTGGGGTCTGTAAGGTTTTTTTGGTTTTTTATCACTGCTTAATAACATATTGTGACTTTTTAGTCCTCTAAATGGGCCGTTGGCTTCTAAAAACCTTTGCAGTTTTCGTACTTTTTTACCTAACTGTGTGCAGAATCAAAATATGCAGTTGGGACCCAACCAGATGGAAAAAAAAAAAAGTAAAAACAGTTAAACTTTTCAATATGAGGAATTGTCTTTGGAGTATTTAAGAAGTCTTATTCAGTTAGTGCTGAAATAGTTGTTGCTAGCAATAAACAATAAGGTGCTGAAGTTGAAAGGTGTTTCCTTTACACCTAATATTAAATCATGAGCATTTTTTGTCCTGAGTAGATATCCTTGAGCAGACTGTTTCATTGTCAGAACTAAACAGGCGACAGTTTTAGTCCTATTTCGGAGAAGGTGCTGAGAAATGGAGTAAAGCTAAATAGGGCATACTTGTCCAAAGTTAAGCGGAGTCTCACAAAGCATATGTAAACTATTTTCTAAGTGAAAATTCTTTAAGTCTTCATAAATTGGGAAAAACAGCAGACTTTTAAAACTACTTGTGTTACTGTATTTTTTTTCATACTCCCAGGGTACATGGATTTTTTTTTTATTTGGTAGTGTTTTCTTATTGATTGAGAAAACATTTTGAATTGCTAGTTCCCTTTGGTGTGGTTAATATGTATCTTAAACCCATTCAAAAATGAAAATATTATTATTGTCTTTATAAACTGCAGAGATGTTTCCGTGACTTTCTTAACCAGCTGTTTCTTACTTTTTATCACGTTCCCCAAAGTAAAGCAGAATAGGTCATAGTTGCCAAGACTGCCTGCTGAGAAGGGATAACAGATTAGATATCATAAATGCTTGGCCCTAACTACAAGTCATGAAGATTTTTCTGTCCACCATAAGCTGTAAGCAGGACAAATACTTAACATCTCTGATCAACATTCACACTTTATTTTAAGTCTAAAATTGTGAGGATTTTTTTTTTATAAGATCGTAAGAAGGAGGGGGAATAGGTTAATTAGTACAGGAGCTGGAGTTTCAGGAACCTCACTCCCCAGATCAACATATGTGGTGACGAATGACAAATTTATTTTTCTACAAAGTTTGTGTATATGTAAAACTGCTGAAGTGCATCAAGATGTCAAGTGCTTTTTGTGGCCACCCAGGTTGCCTTGAAAGATAACCAGATGAAAGCATAACTTTAGCACTGGACAGAGCAGTGTGGCTTGCAGGAAAGAACTTACATGCTTTAGCAACAACTAAAATAGGCTTTTTTCAACATCAATCGGATGCTAATAATTCTAAATACTTGTTCTGCCAGTGGGCTATAATAACAGAAAGTTGGTGCATTACTTATATCCAGTGACATTAATTGATTTAAGCACAGTAATCATTGGCACATAGATGAACATTTCCTTCATGTATTAAGACATGGTTCCCCCCACCCCTTCCCCCTTATTACACATTTTCCAAGTAGTTTCTTGATAACATTTTAAAGCCCTTCTTTCAAAAACAAATATGAATGGTGTTACAGCATATTTTGTACTCCATTTATCCATAATCGTGGACTTAAAATAAGGAATTAGGAAGTGCTTCAACCACAAATTCTTAAACAGCCGATTTTTTCATTATTCAGACAAGAAATAGAAAATATTTTATGCCCAATCCCAGAAGCAGGTAGCTGTTTCCATAGGCAAAGTCGAAATCATTAGGAGGAAGTTAGTCTGTATGGTTTGTTTTTTTTCAAAGAAGGAGAGAGATATGTGGTAAATTTCAGTTGTATAAGTATTTTAAAAAACACATATGGTCAGGTTGGTCCATAGAAATCCAGTCTAGAGACATGTTTCTACTGATGTGTTCATCTTAACAATGGAAATGTACATATTTTCCTCTTCTTACCCGAGGGCCTTCGCTCCTCTTGGCACTTAGTTTTGTATTAATGAGAGGAAAGGCTTGGCATTGGAGAACGAGAGAAGACCTTACTCCATAGCTTCACTTTCAAAGCTCCAAGGAAGTGCTGTTACGTGAGCAGATGCAAAGAAGTAGCAGACCTATTTCTCTGAACTGTGAAACAGGAACAGTGGGCCTATTTATATTTCCAAAAGAAAAGAAACAAACAAAAGTCAGAAGCAAAAACAAAGGTACATTGTTTCAAGTTCTCCACTGCCTAAACCACTCACTCTCTAGATTAGGCACTTCTGGAAGTCTTCCCAATATTTTAAGGACATTACAGTGTCATTCAACAAGTTACTAAGAATACTAATTGGTACTCTAGTATCAAATTCAAATGTATGCTGGCACCTCCATTGTGCTATTTCAGTTAACAGAACAGCGACTGTCTTCTTATTGATTGATTTCTGTCCTGTTGAGTCACGGGCTCCCTGGTCTGGGTGTACTCTAGGCAGCTTTGAACCTGAAAAAGAGTGTGGGCTATATAAACACCACCCTTTATATTCAAAATAACGATGGTGAGTCTTGCCTTATGCTCTCGTCATCTCCAACCCATAGCAACACCATAGACTTCTCTCCCAGAGCATCCCACTTCCATCTGCAATAGTTCTGGTACTGTGTCCATAGAGTTTTCTTGGTAAAAATCCAGAAATGGTTTACCATTGCCTCCTTCCATGTAGTAGGCTTGAGTCTCCACCCTCAGCTCTCTCCCCTGCTGCTGCTGTCCAGCACAGTTGAGTTTTGACTCGTAGCAGATGGCCCTCCTCTCGCTAGCCACTGACTAAGGACTAGAATGAATATGACTCTGCTTGACTCTTCCTCCCATAGTCGAGACTGATAGCATACTGGAAGCTCTCCAGATGTGACCCTGAGAGGGGAATGATGGTGAGACCCTATCCATTTGTGCCTGTAGCTGAGAAATCCTTGCAGAAGTGACTTCCTATTCCACACTGTTTTCATGTAAAGATCATCCTTCCCGAAACAGTGCAGGAGAACATAAAAAATGTCATAATACGTCAGGCCCGTTCAGTCAGCCCAGAATTCTATCTCTCGACTGTGTCTCCGACAGTGGTTCCAACCGAAGGCTGAGGGAACAGTGGAGGCTATCTTCAACATCCAAATCATGAGATAGGAATGTACCTGTCCTTAGCAACCCATTTCGGACTTTTTGTCCATGAATATCCAAATATATTTTGAATTTATTAAGAAGTTAAGTGGTATCTGGAAGCCTGGAAGAATAATTCAACAGCCAGAATTTGTCCCAGGTATATCCGGAGGATATATATGTTAGACCCTGAGATTATACAGCTCACCTTAAACATGCTTATTTTGTCAGACCTGGTTAAATAGTGCCAGTCCCCCTGCCTTTTTTTTTCCCTTCACAAAACTACAAGGAATGTTATGGTGCACCAAGTATTCTGTCTCTGACAATGGCACAAAGGCTACTTGGAAGAAGTGTGGTAATTGTCTTGCATGGCATTTATTCTACTTAATATATTATGGGGCGTTCATAAATGCAAGTGTGCCCCACTCTTCCTACTAGATTTTTCTCCCCTCTTTCATCAATTTACATAAGGATAGTTATCTTTCAGCTGTAATTTTTGTGTGAAATGGAAAAAATACATAATCCCTAGCTTTATAGAGGGTAGTCTTTATTCTCTCACACAATCTTCTTGATGTTTCTGGCCCAAAAGATTATAGTACCTGAAGCTTGTCTTTTTGCCTGCCAAAGTTGTCTCTCATCTCTCAAGTGTGATGCCATATTAAGGGACCCTGCTCTTTCCTGCATCCTTGGGTTAACCATAGGAGGTTAAATAACACTTAAGATCTGTGGACCTGCAATTTGGTCTGATGGTTGATGCGCTCATATTTGCTCAAAGGAACTGCTAGCCTTTTTTATTCAAATTTTCTACTTTGTCTAGCTTTGCATCTCCTGAGAGTGAGCTGCTTAGATAACAGAATTCTGTGATGACATTTGGTTTTGTCAACCAATGAGGAGCTCTGCTTTGTGTGGGGTTTCCTTGGGGCAGGCTGATCCTCAGCTTTAGTTTTCTTCAGACTTATTTGTCAATATATCTGTAGTGCTAGGTTCCCCTTGCAAAATGTTTCACAGTCACCTGCATAATGGTGTATTTTTCTCGGGCCCAGTCTTCTGCAGAGCAACTCTTAAATGACTGCCTCTTACATTCTGAATAATGGTCAGAGGCTAGTGAGTGGAAGAATTTGCCTAGAAGGGCATGCTGACACCACCGTCTGAGTCCTTTTGCATTCTACATTATTACGGCATAGAATAATTTGGACAGGTGAGATGATGATGAGACCCTATCTGTATATGTGTTTAGCTGAGAAATTCTTGCATAGGTGACTTTCCATTCCACGTTGCCAGAACAGTACAGATCATAAAAAGTCATAATACATCAGACCTGTCCAGTCAGCCGGATTCTATCTCTTGATTCTGTCTCCAACAGCGATTCCAACAGATGGCTGAGGGAACAGTGGAGGCTATCCTCAACATGCAAATCATGAAATCATCTAGACAGTGAGCCCATTGTTGGGTAGGGACCGTCTCTCTATGTGTTGCTGATTTGTACTTCCCAAGCGCTTAGTACAGTGCTCTGCACATAGTAAGCACTCAATAAATACGATTGAGTGAAATAAGAATGTACCCGTAACTGTTCTCAGTAACCCATTTTGTCTACCAGGCAACCCTGTTGTACATTATTAGTGATCCTCTGATCATACCTTCCTAGAAACCTTATCTTCACAATGCTCCTCTTGGGAATTTTCAAAACAAACACTTCTTCATCAACATACCCCAGCTCTATCCCAAGGAACATTGCAGAGCAATCTCAAAATATTGATGAGCTCCTTCAGCAGCCAAACTTACTGTGCATTTGCTGGACACTGGATCTACTGATGGTGTCAGAAGCTCTCAAAGGTCTAGGAAAACAGCAGAGAGGACTATTTTTTCATGTTATTCAAGTGCTTTCTATGTGCCAGACACTGTTCTAAGTGCTGGGGAAGAACCAGGGTAACCCAGTTGGACGCAGTCCATGTCTCACATGAGACTCAGTCTTAATCCCCGTTTTACAGATGAAGTAACAGGCACAGAGAAGTTGTGACTTGCTCAAGAACACACAGCAGACAAGTGGTGGAGGCAGTTTTAGAATGCAGGCCTGTGTTCTAAACACTAGGCCAAATTGCTTCTCATTACTTGGTACTGCTCTCTGTGCTACTTCTGTATGTGACATGCTGTGAAGATCATGTTCATGGTGCTACACTGGTTTAAAGTCACATTTCAATTTTGGGAATACACCTTCAGTGATATTCTTCAGTAAACATTCCTTAAAACCCTGAAAACACTATTATTGCATCTTGATGCTTTCTGTGCTGGCAAGATAATAATAATAACAATCGTGTTTGTGAAGCGCTTACTACGTGCCAAGCACTGTTTTAAGTACTGGGGTATATGCAAGGCTATCAGGTTGGATGCAGTGCCTGTCCCACGTGGGTCTCATAGTCTTAACTCCCATTTTACAGATGAGGTAACTGAGGCACAGAGAAGTGAAGTAATTGCCCAGAAGGCCAGTGGCAGAGTAGGGATTAGAACCCAAGTCCTCCTAGCTTCCAGGCTCGTGTTCTGTCCACTATGCCACACTAGCCAGTCTGCTCTTAGGCTATTTTCTTGAAGATGAGGAGAATAGTTTTTGCTTTTTTTTTTTTTTTTTCTGGAATCCTGGGACATCTCCAAAAAGTTCTATTTATTGAGGAAAGGCTCATGTCACGTTTAAGCAATGGGTACCCTCCATGTGCAGAGGTCTCGAGAGGTATGCTCTCAAGTGTAAATGCCTAAGCGCTTTTCATGGCTTTTCGTGCAATGGTGAATTCCTCAATATTTGGGAGAAGTATTCTCACATGTTAAGTTGTCTGTGCTTTATAGGGTATCTGATAGTCACAGTTGATGAGCTCAGAAAGACTTGAAATGTTGTTATCATTATCCCTAGGATAGCTTCCTTTTGTTCTCTTGAATCCATACTGTAGGAAAAAATGGACTTTCACACCCACAAAGACCATTTTTATTTCATATATGATTGCATGAAAAAGTGCTCTAGCAACTTGTAGTCTGGCCTTCAAAACTTAGGCATGTAAGTGAGCCAGAAGACATCTGGAGTAATAGAATATGCAGTTGATCATCAGTATATAGTCATTAACAAACCCAGTCTTATGGTGATCCGGGAAAACATTCTTGAATTAAAATGCTCACTCTTGTGAGATAAATTCACTCTTCCAGGCATAAGGATACCATTTGGTAAATTGTCTCTTCCCCAGCAATAAATGGTAGCCTTTGTACTAAAAAAAGTTCATTTTTCTTGCATATGTGGATCATTAATTGCCAAAATAATTTTGCTCACCCCAGAATCAGATCTACTAATTTGAAGTTATATTAATCATTTTAAATACAATTCTCTCACTCTCTCTCTCTCTCTCTCTCTCTCTCTCTCTCTCTCTCTCTCTCTCAACTGTTCATTGTTAAAATCTTTTCTGAAGAATAAACAGATCACATTGCCCACTGCATTTACAGTAATAAACTAGCTCTTGTAGATTCAGTAGGACTCTAAGACATCTAGTGTCATGACTCAACATTCTCATTCATTTGTGAACGGGAGAGTATAGTATTTTTTCTTAAAACTTGGAAAACTTATATGAATGTATCCCCATTAATCTTCCGTTGTTCCACTTGAAAATTTTCTCATTTCCTCATGATTGTCCCTTGCCTAGTGCCTTTATAAATTGGAACCAGCCATAAGCATTGTTCACCAATTTCCCCTGAAGATGGTCTCAGTTTGCAGGCTGTAATGCTGCACTATAAAACAAGATATATTTTCCTAAGAGGAAATCTTGAATCTCTTATGGATTTCTCTTTAAAAATAAGTGCTTACAGGCAGCTATCAAATCTTGTTTTTAAATTTTATCATGTTCAACTACTATGAAAAGCTCTGATCTCAGATTCATAAACTTCCAACTGCAAATTTTGGATCCATTAAGTTGCTAAAACTTTGCTTTTTCCAACACAGCTTCACTTCTTCTTATAGTCTTAAAATAATTACTTAAAGGTCCTAGCCTGATTGGAGCTGTGAATCTGTGGGAGTATCTTTAACCCTTAAAGCTGCATTTCCTAAGTGTCAGTGAAAGGTTGGAGATAAAGCAATGCCTCATCCCTCAATTTTCTCTTCTCTTCAATTACTAATCCCTCTTTATCTTTACAAAAGATCTAACCTCATCCCAGCTGCTTTACCCCTCCCAGAAAGTATCCTTCCCAGCTGTCAGTCCTATTCTCTCTTTTCCCCCATGCCCTGGCATCTGCTTTCACTTGCCTCATTCGCAATGCCAGTTCCAACCCACTGACCCAGTTGGGCATGGGTATTTGAAAACATTTGGGGTTTGTAGGGATTTGGGAAAGCCTGCGGTACCCACCCAGCAGAAAATATGAAGCAACACTATTCAGAAGAAGATTTCTCTATAGAAAGCCCTTAAAAGCCCAGTCCCAGCTTTACATTTTGTGAATCAGTAACATCAAAACGTCATGATTAATAAAATTCATGAGATGAAAAAATCATACTTTTGGTAAATTCTTGATGACTGTACTCTCCTTAGAAATCTTCTCCTCACACTGCTTCTCTTGTGAATCTTCACATCAGGTGCTATCTACCGAGACACCAAGCGCTTAGTACAGTGCTCTGCACACAGTAAGCGATCAATAAATAGGAATGAATGAACTGGTTGAAGTAATGCTTACACCACATCTATTATGTTCAGAAACTCAAGCCAAAAATCAATCTTAAAGTTGGAGAATGCCAGACATAGGGCATTATTATCACATGCTAAATGACAACCCTAGTAATAGTAAAACCATTTTTTAGGTGTCTACTATATGCCAAACTATTAAGTTCCAGGGTAGGGAGGGATTATGATAAGAATAAGACATTGATCAGTCAGTAGCATTTATTGAGCACTGATAGTATGCAGAGCACTGTTCTAAGTGGGAAAGTATAAAAGGCTTAGAAAAGATCATCTTTGCCCTCATGGAGCTTTTCAGTTTGGGTATGGTGAGGAAGGCAGACACTCTTTTAATTGGGAGATAGGAAGAGATGTAGAGCATATAAAATGCATATATAAGAGGATGTGGTAATATATAAGTGCTTAGAGGGGCTGAAGGGGCAGTTGCACGATAGAAAGTGGGGAGATTAGACATTACTCAAGGAAGGCCTGCTGAAGTAATTGTGATCTCAGGAGGGCTTTGACAGTGACTGATTCATAGTTGAACAATGAAACTTGATGGTATACTTCTCTATGAGTAGCAAACTTTGGTTGTGGACAAACTTTTTAAACTTAAGTTTTAGGAACTAATCACAGTGCTATTTTTCTAGTGTACTGAAAGTTCTCTTTCATTTCAGTTAATTTATCTTTTTTAGAGAACTGGTTATTAGGTGGAAAAAAAAAATCAAACTCTTTCCCCATCTCCCTATTTTGAAGTCCCTAATTTTCATTATTGATCTTTAATTTTAACCTTCCAAATCACAACTGGAAAAACTACAAGGTTTCTCTCCACCCCTCAGTAGTTGTGGTATTTATTAAGTGCTTACTGTGTGCAGGGCACTGTACTGAGTGTTGGGAAATGATGCCCAGGTGGGAATTAGCCACAGTACTTATCCCTCTAGGGGACCATAATCATTCTGCCCTTGGGAATTTGAGGACATTCCAAACAGTTACTAGGGATCACAATATATCATTTGGCTTCTCAGTCCCTACACTTTGTAAGTGTGTGACCTCTCTGGCCTCAGCGGCTCTCTGATAAAGTAGGCATATCCATACCTACATACCTCACAAAGTTGCTTTGGGCAATAATTGATAAGTCCTTAAAATACTTGGTCTCAACTGTCACTTTCTACCAGTAAGGCCATTTAGCCAGGGATATCTCAAAGGAGATAGTCATTCTTTTGCTTCCCTGGGGTAACACTCAGCTTTCCAACATGCCTAATGGAAGAATCTGGTAGAATTTGCTTAAGGCTTAAAATAATTACTTTTGTCACCGCCTATTAGAGTACTGTTGGCAGAATTCAGCAGAAAGCACTCAATAACACCATTAATTATAATGACCTTCTGGAAATAGTAAGTTTTACTATTAGATTATAAATGATTAGCTCTCAATTTATACAATAGCTATAATTTCATTTATAAGGATACTTGCTTTTCATCAGTAGTTTTTTGATAGGTGTTCAATTTGGTGCTTAGGAAGTAGTATTAATAAGGCCAAAAATGCTTACAGACAGCATATGATCCCTTTGGAGGGTATGAAAGTTGTTTTAACAATGCAATTAATACTCTATTTCGTACATGTGTCTTGTAAAAATATCTTCCTCAACATTCAGCTTTACTGCTATTCCTGTAATGTCCTGATCGAAACCAAGCAAAACCAAGCAAAAAGGGCATTTTTCAAAATTTTTAGTTAAGTTGTCTTTACAGAAACTTATACTGGCAAAATTTTATGAGCTTTATTTGTGACTTGTTATCTTTTCTTGAATCCGGTATGGTTTGATAATTCACTAAACATTTCTTATTTACACTTATGTTTTTAAGGTTTCCTTCTAACAACAGTTGATGAGTTCTGTTTTTACTATGCAAGAAAAGATGGTGGGTTGTGCTTTCCAGATTTTCCAAGGAAACAAGTGCGAGGCCCAGCGTCAAACTATTTGGATCAGATGGAAGAATATGACAAAGTGGAAGAGCTCAGCAGGTTCATAAAGATAAATGCTGTTTAATCTAAAAAAAACTGACAAATCTTTGTGGTTTTGACAGTGAATCAACTCAGTCTGTGCTTATGTTCAGCAGCTGTGTCCTCCAGATGTTTTTTTTTCCCACTGCTGCTGGTTTGCTTTTTGAAAATCACATTAGCTCAAATATCTTTTAATATTTAGGTTACCAATCATGTGTTATGAGCTTGGCTTCTCTCTGATTCATGTGTATTTCATAGGTGTAGTTTTAAGGTTGAATTTTATGGTTGTGAGCTTTCAGTCTGATAGAACTCTTCAGGATAATCTTTAATTACTGGCAAATCACAGTCTATGGAACTTAAAGATTTTCTGTATATTTTGGCTCATAAATCGAGTTCATAGTTTTGTTGTCATGCATTAAAAAGATCTGAGAAAATTAAAAAATGCACTTGAACTCTAACTTCTTTCCCAGCTATATTAATCCTAGTATTTCATGACTCTCAAAACATTGGTTTTTAAGGAGACGTGTTATGAAAAAGGTGTTTGTTGCCTCAGCCAAAAAATTCTCACTGGTTTCCTTTAATTTGTTTAGAAAGCACAAACACAACTGCTTCTGCCTTCAGGAGGTTGTAAGTGGACTAAGGCAGCCTATTGGAGCTCTGCATAGTGGGGATGGATCCCTTCGTCTGTTCATCCTTGAAAAGGAAGGATATGTGAAGATTTTCACCCCTGAAGGAGAAATTGTCAAAGAGCCTTTTTTGGACATTCACAAACTTGTGCAAAGTGGAATAAAGGTTGGAATTTCTTAAACTTCATTAATTTTTTCCTCCCTGTTGCTGTTTTTCCTTTATTGCTTAGATTTATCTTGTTGAAGGTATTCTCTTTTATTTTTCTTTTCATGAAAATTAAAATCTTGCTCCCAAAAGAAATCACAGGGGATTTCAGGGGAAGGGAGAAACACTTCAGTTCAATGAAGTGATACTGGTATTCCTATTTCTTGGATGATTTCAGGATTAATTACGTTGCTGTGTGCTCTGGCCATAGATTGCAAATTTTAAAGTTGAAAAAGTTTTAGTATTGCTTATGTATGATTTGCAGCTTTCTGGACCTTATGACTCTGTTGTTTTCACTTTCTGCTTTGTGCCATATGCATTCTAAATTAAACTACATAGCATGTGTAAATGTCATTCCCAAATTTAGCCTCCCATATTTATATACAGCAAAATATGGAATATATTCATCTGTACTTATAAGCAGATAAGTAAACTTCTCTCTGTACTTAAATAATTGCAAACATTTTTCCGTGTCTCAGTTCTTGAGGCTATGGAATGAAAATGCTCCATGTGGACCACACAGTGCAGTTATGGGTAAGTACAGTAAATCATCCAAATCCGAGGCTACTGGTCAAGTATTTCACTTGATCTGAACTGCTCTAGTTTGTTAATTATCACTTCTGCAGTTTCTCATGCAGACTTTCCTCATTTGGACCTATGCCTGTTGTGATAAGCACTCAAAATTAAAATAGAATGTTTTGTCATCTTGTATGGTTTTTAGGTGAAATAGTTTGAGTTGATATGTGAACAAGAATGGGAAGCCTTGAGGCCTGGGAGCACAGGATCTGGGTTCTAACAACATCTGCTGTGAGACCTCGGGCAAGTCACTTAACTTCACTGTGCCTCAGTTAATTCATCTGTAAAATGAGGATTAATACTGTGAGCCTCATGTGGGACGTGGACTGTGTCCAACCTGATTAGGTTGTATCTACTCCAGTGCTTAGTATGGTACCTGGCACATAGTAAATGCTTAACAAATACCATTTTAGAAAAAATTACTTCTAACATTTGACGTATTACAGATATAAGAAACATCAGTGTACAAGTTCCATTAAACCAAAATATCAGCATGTGGGAAGAAACCTGCTTTCTAGACTGTAAGCTTGTTGTGGGCAGGGAATGTGCCTATTATATTGTACTCTCCCAAGTGCTTAATATAGCGCTCTGCAAAAGTAAGCGCTCAGTAAATTGATTTTCCTCCTTTTTAAACTGAGAATAAATGTGCAGTAGGAGGTTTGTTTTTTCATAGAGGTCAGCAAAAGACATCTCATGTGCAGTACATAACAAGGCATCCAAACCGCTACCCTGCTGGTTCAATCTCTCATCCTATTCCGACTGGATTACTGCATTAGCCTCCTCTCTGATCTCCCATCCTCCTGTCTCTCCCCACTTCAATCTGTACTTCACGCTGCTGCCCGGATCATCTTTGTGCAGGAACGATTTGGGCATGTTACTCCCCTCCTCAAAAATCTCCAGTGGCTACCAATCAACCTACGCATCAGGCAAAAACTACTCACTCTCAGCTTCAAGGCTGTCCATCACCTCGCCCCCTCCTACCTCACCTCCCTTCTGTCCTTCTCCAGCCCAGCCCGCACCCTCCGCTCCTCTGCCGCTAACCTCCTCACTGTGCCTCGATCTCGCCTGTCCCGTCGTCGACCCCCGGCCCGCATCCTCCCCCTGGCCTGGAATGTCCTCCCTCCACACATCCGCCAAGCTAACTCTCTTCCCCCCTTCAAAGCCCTACTGAGAGCTCACCTCCTCCAGGAGGCCTTCCCAGACTGAGCCCCCTCCTTCCTCTCCCCCTCCTTCCCCTCCCCACAGCACCTGTATATATATTTGTACGTATTTATTACTCTTTTACTTGTACATATTTACTATTCTATTTATTTTATTTTGTTAATATGTTTTGTTGTCTGTCTCCCCCTTCTAGACTGTGAGCCCACTGTTGGGTAGGGACTGTCTCTATATGTTGCCAACTTGTACTTCCCAAGCGCTTAGTACAGTGCTCTGCACACAGTAAGCGCTCAGTAAATACGAATTGAATGAATGAATGAAAGGCAACTCTTGGGTGCCCGTGGTTGTTTGGGATAGGGATAACCCAGTGATTGTAATCTATAGGTAGTCCATAAACAGCGTCTTTAGTATATTTAAAGATATTTTTCCAAGTTTTTTTTATCAGTAATTGCTAACAAATAACATATAGACTGATTTAGGTTTCACCTCCTAGCCACCTTGGGTGGGAGGTGAGCAGCGATGTGGTTGAAGACTAACTGATGGAAAGATAAATAAAATGGTCTCATGACATCAACTACACCTCTAGGCAGATGATTCTCAAATTTAACTCACTAGCCTAAGTTGCCTCCTTCTCTGCAATCTTGCATTTTTTCCCTGCCTTCAGGACATCTATATATGTATGTGCTGCCAGGACCTCAAGCTTAATGTTTACAAAATTGAATTTCTCATTGTTCTTCGTCAATTCCTTCCTCCTCTTAACTTTCCTCTAAATATTGATGAGAGTCCCATCCTCCCCGCCTCTCAATTCCCCAATTATCCTTGACTCTCTTTTCTCCCTCTCTGTTTGCTCTCCCTCTCCTAACCCCTAGATTCAGTCCGTCAGTTCTTTCTTCACAATAGCCCCAGAATCTGCCCCTTCCTCTCCATCCGTACTGCCACCACACTGATCAAAGCACTTGTCGTATCTTGACTCGACTACTTTATCATCCTCCTTGCAAATCCCCTCCCTGCCCCTAGACTCTCCCCCTCTCTGCTGCCTGAATCATTTTAAAAAGCAAAAACATGGCTTTGTGCATGTCTTCCTACTCTTCCCTAATTTCCAGTGTCTTTCTGTTCCTCTCTGTATCAAGCAGAAATTCCTGACCCTTGTCTTTAAGACACTCAATCAGCTCTCTCCCTGCTACTTATCCTGGCTCCTCTCCCACTACAAACCAGCTTGTGTGCTTTGCTTCTCTCAAGCCAACCTACTCAATGTTCCTCTTTCTCTTATCTCTCATCACTGACCTTTTGCTCACATCCTCCCCTGGCTTAAAATGCCCTCCCCCTTCACATCTGACAATTCACTGCTCTTTCCATCTTCAATACCCTTCTGAAATCACATTTACTCCAGGTAACCTGCACTGACTAATCTCTCCCAACCCTATTTCCCTCTCTCCTGTAATTCCAACACTTCTGGATCACTTAAGAGCTTGAATACTCCCGCTCCTTCCCTTGCCTCCTAGAGCATTTATGTACATATAATAATAATTAATTAATTGTGGTATTAAGTGCTTACTATGTACCAAGTACCGTTCTAAGCGCTGGGGTAGATAAAAGGTAATCAGGTTGTCCCACGTGGGGCTCACAGTCTTAATCCCCATTTTACAGATGAGGTAACTGAGGCCCAGAGAAGTTAAGTGGCTTGCCCAAGGTCACACAGCAGACAAATGGTGGAGCGGGATTAGAACCCATGACCTCTGATTCCCAAGCCTGTGTTCTTGCCACTAAGCCATCTCCTCTTTCAATTCACTTGCTTCCCTCTAAGCTCATTATGGACAGGTTACGTTTCTCCCCACTCCCTCCCAAGGACTTAGTACTATTCTCTGCACACAGTAAGTGCTCAATAAATGTAATTATTTATAATTTTAGTGTGTCTCTCCCTCTTCTTGAGGAAGGGAATCACATGTATTGACTCTACTGTATTCTCCCCAATACTCTATGCCGAGCACTGTACTAAGCAACCACTCAAATACTATTGAGTGGGCATTCATGATAGTTTACCCAGGGGCGAGAACAGAAGGCTGTTCATTGTGATGCTCTCCCAGTATCATTGACTATCATCATCAGTGGAATTTATTGTGCATTTACCATGTGCAGAGTACTGTAGTAAGCACTTGGGAGAGTACAGCGGAGTTGGCAAACACGTTTCCTGCCTGTAAGAAGCTTACAGTCAATAGGGGGATCTGGACACTCAACTGTTAGTCTGCTCATTTGACTTTTCCATTGCCTAGTGGCACATGGATCAGGGCATTTCTTTTGAAAATGCATACATTTCCATGGATGATCTTTTAAAAGGCCAACAATGTAATTCTCTCCCATTGCTCTTATTCCACTCTCTTTCCTTTTCTTTTCCTCTCTAATTTGTGCACCAGACTATAGTAGTAATAGCGGTTTGTACTTTGGTAGAAAATCAATAGCCAAGTGTCAGAACATCGAGCATTTCAAAACTCTATTTGTGTATTTCACGTCTTAGCTCCTGTAGAAACTGTAGAAAGCATCAGGATGAGATTTTGGAATTCCACTTCGCACAGCTTGAGTGGGTTGGTTGTGTAAGCAACAGAAGGCTAGCCTAGGTTTTACTGACATCTGGTAGAGAAGACAAGTCTGCACCTGTCACCTGAAGCCCAGTGACAACAGGAAGGCACATTCCTTTTTCATAGGGCCCAACTTTTTCGTCCATTTGACTTGATCATGCAGAGGACAAAGCAGAAAGACTTGTCTATTAGTGAAATAGTGTTATCTGACTCTCACTCCTCTCCTTCTATTTGGATCCCTGTTTCAAAAGATGCTTTTTAAGCAGCCTTTTACCCTGGGGAGGAGAGGACGTATGGCCAGAAGCTGCTGATTAACTGGGTGACTGAGCACATTGAGATTGGACTCCTGAGATATTGCAGTCGGGATGACCCCAAAGTCACAGGAGCATGTGCAAGAGTGGTGCAGAGTGCACCAGTGCTTAGGGGGCAGCTCCTAATTCCACGTGCATATAATCAAGTAAATCATTATGAGTGCCACAAGTTTAGTGCCATTCAGATGCTCATCTGTCCTCTGGGAATAGAAGGTACAGTGAAATCATCCTGAGTTGTATCCAAGGACTAACTTTTTTTCCCATCTATTCCCTAACTTTGACTGAATTTTATAGGAGAGAATGGAATACTAAAATGCAAGTCTTGTAAACGAGTAGAAACCCAGTAATCATAAGGAATTGGTTTTTATTTTATAAAGTAACATGTAGGGTGCAGTAGCATTTGTGAGTGATATGAAGAGTATTCGGTTTGAAAAATGTTTCAACTTAGTTTTTTCTCTGAGAGGAAAGAGCAAAATATTTTCCAAAATACTCAAGCGCACTGCTACATTCTTGGGAATGGTGCCTATGCAAATCATAAAAAGAATGCTCTCACCTACTCAGTATGATGAGGACATCACAAGATGCAAGTGAGTAAATTTTAAAAAAGGAGAAGAGCTTCAGGGGTGAACATGTACTATAATTAATACATACGGTATTATTGTAGTACAAGCAAGTTAAAGCTGAATAAGCATTTCCATAATAAAGCCTCCAAGCCCCTAATTTTTGTGGTTTAAGTTCTAGCTGTAGCAAATTACATTAGGCTAAAATGTTGTATACATTTTAAAGCAAAAATTTTGGATCTTAAAACCATTTTTTTTTTTTTTTGGATGGGGGAGGGAAGGCTCTAGAACAACTTGTATGCTTTTTTTTAACACATTCTTTACTAAAGACTTCATATTAAATATCTATCTACATATATATATATACATATATATGTGTGTGTACAATATACATATTGCCATGCCTCTCTTTGAAGTGCTTTTGCCTTACTGATTGGTTTGAAACATTTAAAATAACCTGAAGAAAACATTTATATACATATGCAAACTGTAGTATGCTGTTGCAAATTGCTAAGGTAAAAGTTGTTTCCAAGCTTGTATTTCTTTGAAATACTAGGTAGAGAGCCACAATGCCATGCACTCTTCAGTTAAGAAGGAAAAACCTTCCATTTTAATACTCTTACAAAGTGGGCAGTACTATATCCATGTTTGTTCTGGAAAGGGTGGACAAGAAAATGAAGCAGCGTGGCCTGGTGGAAAGAGCCTGAGCCTAGGAGTTGGAGAGCCTGGGTTCTAATGCTGACTCTGCTATTTGCCTGTTGTGTGACCTTGGGCAAGTCACAACTTCTCTGTGCCTCAGCTTCCTCAACTGTAAAATGAGGATTGAATGCTTAAACTGTGAGCCCCATGTGGGACAGGGACTTTGTTCCACCTGATTAACTTGTATCTACCCCAGGGCTTAGAACAGTGCTTACACATAGTGATCACTTAACAAGTGATCATTTTTCAAATGATCAGAAGTTCATTTTTTTTAAAGGAGGGTCTTTAAATCTGCTTGATGGTGCCATTGAAGAGATGAAGAAATAGACATCATGGTTTTCATCAAGCTTTTGCCGCCTTTTCTATAATTGGTCATTTGAGATGAACCTTCAGCCATCATTTCTACTTACCTTGCAAGTTCTAAGTCCAGGTTTATTGAAATTCCACATTCATTCATTCATTCATTATCGTATTTATTGAGGGCTTACTGTGTGCAGAGCACTGTACTAAGTGCTTACTCCAAGAGCGTTAACACAAACGTCATATCTCATGGGTTAGAAAAAAGAAGGGTGAAGCACTGTTTTCAGAAGCTTTTGAAGCCTTGTTTACTCCATTGATGAAGTTCTATATAGAGTGAGGAGGCAGCAGCAGGCCCTTTGAAACCTATCACTAAAGAAACAAAAAAGAGGGCCTCAACTAGCTTTTCCTTTGCACCTGTGGTGGCTTCAACTTGGGTCCTCTTCAGTACACTAATCCCAGATGGGAGGAGAAACTGAGGCTTGTAGTTAACAAAAGCCATTGGGTGGTGACAGTTATCAGGTTTAAGTTTGGCTGTAGCCTAGATAGTGAGCATTGGCTCTATCGCTCCCCTTCAAAGATGAGGGAACAGTATAAGGAAGGATTTAACAATATGTTTTATGGATATGTGCTCAATGATTCAATGACAAGAAGACCAGTTTGTTACAGGCTTTGTTTAAAACGGTTTCATGGAATGAGGCCTCTTCTGATTGGCCCATCCCAGTCAGTGGTATGCGCATCCACCAAACATTTCACCCCCTGGAGTTTGCATGTGTAAATTGGAGGTGAGTGTGGCAGGTAGATGTTGGATTGCTAAGAATTGGATGTCGAGAAGGTAAGTCGAAGCAGAACTGGGCTCGGGCAGAAGCGCTTAGTACAGTGCTCAGCGCTTAGTACAGTGCTCTGCACATAGTAAGCGCTCAATAAATACGATTGATGATGATGATGATGCTATTCCTTGAGTGAAAACGGAGGATCAGGGAGGTGAGCAAGAAAGGATCTTCTTCTCCATTTAAACTGCTACCATGCTGATCCAAGCACTTATCTTATCCCTCTTTGACTATTGTGTCAGTCTCCTTGCTGAACTCCCTGCCACTTGTTTCTCCCATTTTCAGTCCTGGATCGTTTTCCTTTTTAAAAAAAAAATAGTTCAGTCCACATCTCCCCACTCCTCAAAAACCTCCAATGGTTGCCTCTCTACCTCTGCATCACACAGAAGCTCTTTACCATTGGCTTTATGGCACTCAATCAGCTCTCTCCCCGTACTTTAATAATAATAATAATAATTATAATAATGGCATTTATTAAGCGCTTACTAAGCACTGTTCTAAGCGCTGGGGAGGTTACAAGTTGATCAGGTTGTCCCACAGGGGGCTCACAGTCTTAATCCCCATTTTACAGATGAGGTAACTGAGGCACAGAGAAGTTAAGTGACTTGCCCAAGGTCACACAGCTGACAGTTGGTGGAGCCGGAATTTGAACCCATGACCTCTGACTCCAAAGCACGGGCTCTTTCCACTGAACCACGCTGCTTTACCTCGCTGAACCCACCCACTTCCCTCCTCTGTCAGCCTACTCTCTGTATTCATTCATTCAATCAATCATATTTAATCCACCTTGTGTGTCCTGCCTCTGATCCCTTGACCACATTTGCCTTCTGGTCTAGAAATCCCTTCCACTTCATATTTGAGGGACCACCACTCTCCCCACATTCAAAGCCCTCTTTAAATCACATGTCTTCCAGAGGCTCCCCCGACTGTCGTCATTTCCCATACTGGCCCTCCCCTCTTGCATCACTTAAATAGTTGGATCTTTACCCTTAAGTACTTCATGTTCACTCCACCCTCGGTCAACATCACTTAAGCACATATCCTCACGCTCTATTTCCCCTATCTGTAATTTATTTTAACATCTATCTCCTCAGCTACAGTGTAAGCTCCTTGTGGATAAGGAGCCCATCTACCAACTCTATTTTATTGTTCTCTCCCAAGCTTCTAATACATCACTCTGCCCACAGTATTTGCCTGTTTTCCCTCCTACTTAGATTGTGAGCCCAATGAAGGAGAAGGACTGTGTCCAACCTGATTATCTTGTATCTGTGCCAGCACTCAATACAGTGTTTGGCACATAGTAAGTGCTTAGTAAATCCCACAATTATTCTTTATTGTTTTATCCTGTTCCTTGTTTTATCTTTGTTCTTTCACCAGGTTCACCTTTCAGATAATGGTGGAGACAGACAAAATTTTATTTTATTTTATTTTAAACTCCTTGATCAATCAATCAATCAATCGTATTTATTGAGCGCTTACTATGTGCAGAGCACTGTACAAAGTGCTTGGGAAGTACAAATTGGCAACATATAGAGACAGTCCCTACCCAACAGTGGGCTCACAGTCTAAAAGGGGGAGACAGAGAACAAAACCAAACATACTAACAAAATAAAATAAATAGAATAGATATGTACAAATAAAATAAATAGAGTAAAAAATATGTACAAACATATATACATATATACAGGTGCTGTGGGGAAGGGAAGGAGGTAAGATGGGGGGATGGAGAGGGGGACGAGGGGGAGAAGAAGGAAGGGGCTCAGTCTGGGAAGGCCTCCTGGAGGAGGTGAGCTCTCAGCAGGGCCTTGAAGGGAGGAAGAGAGCTAGCTTGGTGGATGGGCAGAGGGAGGGCATTCCAGGCCCGGGGGATGACGTGGGCCGGGGGTCGATGGCGGGACAGGCGAGAGCGAGGTACGGTGAGGAGATCAGCGGTGGAGGAGCGGAGGGTGCGGACTGGGCTGTAGAAGGAGAGAAGGGAGGTGGGGTAGGAGGGGGCGAGGTGATGGACAGCCGTGAAGCCCAGGGTGAGGAGTTTCTGCCTGATGCACAGATTGATTGGTAGCCACTGGAGATTTTTGAGGAGGGGAGTGATATGCCCAGAGCGTTTCTGGACAAAGATAATCCGAGCAGCAGCATGAAGTATGGATTGAAGTGGAGAGAGACACGAGGATGGGAGATCAGAGAGAAGGCTGATGCAGTAGTCCAGATGGGATAGGATGAGAGCTTGAATGAGCAGGGTAGCGGTTGGGATGGAGAGGAAAGGGCGGATCTTGTTGTGGAGCTGAGACCGGCAGGTTTTGGTCACGGCTTGGATGTGACCTTGATGTTAAGGAACATTGGTCTTTCTAGTGTTGTACTGTTTTAATTGCTTAGTACAGTGCCTTTTACCTGTGATACAGGTTTATGTTCTAGATGCATAATGCATAAAGGAAAAACTCCCATTGTAGTATGCACATTTTGACTGCTGCACACATGTGCCCAACTTTTCTTTGGACATCACATCGTTTTACACTAATAATTGTGGAATTTAAGAGCTCACTATGCATCACACACTACTAAAGAACTGGGGTTGATACAAGCAGATCAGATACAGTCCTTATCCCACACAGGGCTCACAGTCTGAGGGAGGGAGAATAGGTATTTTATCGCTTATACGGTTTAGGAAACTGAGGCACAGAGACGTTAAGTGACTTGTCCAAGGTCACACAATAGATAGGTGCCTGAGCTGGTATTAAAACCCAGATTTCCTGTCTCCCAAGCCTTTACTCTTTCCACCAAGCCACACTGCTTATCCAGATAAATGTGAGTTGTCAGAGGAACGTTACTAATTCTCTTACTGCATTATAGGCTAAACTAGGTGGTAAAAACATATGGAACATTTGTGTGTGTCGTTTTTTCGCTGTGAAATCGTAACAGAAATCTTTTGTCAAAATCAGGTTAACAGTATTTTACAATGAAAAATATAAACCATAGAAAGTATAAAACACCTGTAAAAACATGTGATAATACTTGGCGAAAATATTCGTTTCATTCTTTATACCGTCAGCATGAGACTGGAGAAAATAGTTGTAACAATAAGCAGCAATCTGAGCCATTCCTAAAAATCTAAAAAGCTTCTAAGGCTGAAGAGTTTCCCAGGTCTAATGCACAATCAATCAATCATTTTTATTGAGCACTTACTGTGTGCTGAGCACTGTACTAAGTGCTTGGGAAAATATAAGTAACAGAGTTGGTAGGTACATTCCCAGCACACAATGAGTTTACAGTCAAGAGGATGATGATTTAGCCACCAAGGAACTAGGATGTAAGCACCTTTAATCAGAATTTCCTAGCTTTTGTGATGTTGTACCCTTAAATTGGACATTATTGTAATGGGCATTTGGTGTTTTAAAATATAGTTTGTGTTTATATGGCAGGTAGTTAGCACATTGCAAGATTTGACCAAGATACAAGTAAGCATTTTTTTTCCCTTTGGCATCTCTTGCTCTAAGGGCCCGATTTAGGATCTCTGAATATAAATTTGCAGGAAACTGAACATATGTCATGTGCAGAGATAGTACTACTAAGCGAATGTTAAAATTGTGAATAAAATTGCATGGAGTATGGGGAAAGAAAAGAGAAAGCTATTGAGGTCTTAAAGCTTTATTTGTGCATTTTTTTAATAAAAAGAATAGAAAACATATGTTAGTGAAGTGATACTGAAGATAGGCTATTAAGATTATGTGAGTTAGATTTGGTGACCTCAACCACCTTCTGCTTTCACCCCAGGCTACAGGCTCCTTTCCCTGTTACATTGGCTTAACATTTTATAGAAAGTTTCCTAAATCTTAAACCACATCTGTTCTTTTGTTTCTTTCTAACTTTTTCTGTCAGCCATTAAATAATGGATATTTAAAATACCATTCTGTGATTTCACATTTTAAGTGTAATATCTTTAGCATTCTTGCTCTAATTTTATCCTTTTAAAAAATTTTTAGTGCAATTCATTATTTGCATGATCAGCTAGTTTAAATTTTTTCTAAATGGAAGATTAAGTATAAAACAGTCCTTTTTACTTTTCAGAATTCATAACAAGTGAAGAGTTGGGACATTTTACTTCAAGCTGAGCCATTGCATTTATAACTTTAAAATTAGGTTGAAACATTTTTCTCCAGCATTGACAATGATTTGGGATGTAAGTTGTTTATAAAGAGGTTATTTGGTCTATAACTTGGCTCTATTTGAAGGTATTTTTGCTAAAATAAAGTTTGCATATTTATATACACCATATATACTAAATACTGTGAGTAGGCTACATCATGTAATTTGCAGATATAATATACTGTTATATTCATTTACTAGCAAATTTGTTACAAAAATTTACAGACTGCTCCTTATGGCTCATTTTAAGATGGTAGTTTCCTTAGCAAAAAAGGAGATTTCACTATTAGTGAAATAGAATGTATCATACTGGGATATAATATAAGCATCATTCAGAATATTGATTCAGTCATATTTATTGAGTGCTTACTGTGTGCAGAGCACTGTACTAAGCACCTGGGAATATGATGCCTCTTAGACAACTTGATTTTTAAAAGAAAATTTATCATTCATCACGTGGTTAAAAAATCCTATTTAATCTTCCAAGGACATTCCACAGATTAACCTTTAAAATATTTTACTTTAATTTGACTACTTATAGGAGCCTTTTAAAGATGATAAAACTACTCTTTATCCAGACATTTCAGAGTCATGAAAGGCCCTTGTCAGAGGATCTTTTAAGACCCTTAAAAGACATACAGAATTTGGCGGATTTTATTACCAACAAATAATAGGGTATAATTGTGTGAAGGGGGGAAAGAAGATGAAATTAAAAATGGACACTGAAACAATTGAAATTGTTTCTAGCTCTTTAAAAATCACACGACTTAACTACATTTATTAGTACTGGTCACTGAAGCTAGACCTTTTACACAATACAGCATTATAAAAAGGGGCCGGTGCTATTTGAATTGCAGTCTTAAAATATTTTTTCCTCTCCAGATACTGAAAGATTCTTTTCCTCTTAGACCTTTGGAGTTTTTTTCCATTTATATTGTAATAAAAGCATAAATAATCATCATTCTCTTACATGGAAGAAACTTTTAGTCTATAAGATCATAAATAACTTTTACTCTAGCTCTTTCCTGATCTGTATGATCTCTTTTAAACACCATATGGCCAATAAGAGGAATTAAAGTACTTGTCTGCTTGGAAATCTGTCCATCTCCCTTTCTCTGCCTCCCCCCAGCAGCATCATATTTGGGCCAAGTCAAAACTCCTTGAGGGTGAAAGAAAACTGCTAGGGCCGTAAAAGCAAGCCCAGTTAGGTTTCCAGGCCCATTAAATCCATCCCCTTTTTGTAAAATGGCCTTAGGGATCCAACTGAAATCTTCTTTTTGATGGAGACACGTGTCTAATAAGAAGTAGACCACGACTTAGCCTCCCCTCTACACACCTGTCACCAAACATCTGTCAGATTATCAATGGCTGACCTGGACCTCAATCAAACCCATGACCTGTAGGTGAAAAGCTGTTTATCCTATTATCAATCTCAGCTCTTCACTGCCTCTAATTTTCTCCTACCCTCATCAAAAATAGTCATTTTGAATGCGGGGGCAGTTAAGAAAAAGCAGATTAACTTTTGGAAGTTTGTGCTCGGAGGCTGTTTGTCCTTCCCCACCCCAGGGGAATTCTGAGCCAGCCTTTATTGTTGAATTGGGTCAGACTAATACTACCAGAGCCAGCGACCTCCTGCCCCTCAATAGGTGTGGAACCAAATGGAAATTAATAGCTAAAAATCCCAGGTATGTAGACTTAAGTGTGTTACTTCCAATTATGCAGAATGAACAGCTGTATACTGGCTCATCCCAGGTTAATCTGCAGCCATCTGATTAACCCAGAAGCTTTGGGTCTGGGAGATGTCTTTTGTCATCTCAACTACTCTTTGTCATTGCAATATTTCAGGTCTCTGTCAATCTGAACGGTAGTCTGCCCACTTTGCTCACATCTACACAGGGTAACTATTTTGGAAAAATATTTTTCCTGCAGAAAAATCTGTCTTATCTAATATTGTATAAATATACATGGCAGATTTAACATTAGGAATCAAAAGGATTAATTAGCAGTATGGCCTAGTGGAAAGAATGAGGACCCGGGTTCTAATCCTGACTCTGCCTCTTGTGTGCTGGGAGACCTTGAGCAAGTCACTTGACTTCTTTGTGCATCAGTTCCTTCATCTGAAAAAAGAGAATTTAATACCTGTTCTCCCTCCTACTTAGAGACATGATTATTTTGTACCTATTCCAGTGCTTAGTACAGTGCTTGACACATAGTAAATACTTAACAAAAACCACCATTATCATTAATGTTATTAAGAGAGGGTGTATCAGACAGGCAGGATAGGCATATTTTTGTGTTCTTTTGGGGTAAAGGAGAGGGTTTTTTGCCACTCGAGTCTACTAATAATGGTACTTGAGGATGGTATTCGAAGAAAAGGATACATTCCCTGCCCATAAGGGGTATGTAATCTAATGTTTTTAGCTCCCCCCCAACCCCCATGCCCTCCCCTGCCCCCCGCAAAAAAAAAAGTCAGTGACCTAGTTTAACCCCATGCTTCTGGTCAAGACTACCCTTAAAGATCATTACCTCCATTATTCAATAAATTCTTGCCAGCAGTATTATACATTCACTCTGTGAAGTTCTCTTGTTTATGTTCATTCTCATTTAAATTCATTTTCCTTTCCTTTTAAATTCTCCTTTTCCTCTCAAGATGTCCTTAGTGGAAATAGAGAAAGGCTGCTCCTCACCACACATAGAATAAACCCTTCATCAGTGGTTTGCTGTGGATTTTACAGAAATCCATACACTAACAGGGCCATAGCATGATATTAAAAAAAAAATCAGTAAATCTTTAAAGAAGCAGCATGGCACCGTGGAAAGAGCATGGGCTTTGGAGTCAGAGGTCATGGGTTCAAATCCCGGCTCCACCAGCTGTCAGCTGTGTGACTTTGGGCAAGTCACTTAACTTCTCTGTGCCTCAGTTACATCATCTGTAAAATGGGGATTAAAACCGTGAGCCCCCCCCCCCCCCCCGTGGAACAACCTGATCACCTTGTTGGGACAACCTGATCACCTTGTAACCTCCCCAGCGCTTAGAACAGTGGTTTGCACATAGTAAGCACTTAACAAATGCCATTATTATTATTATTTATGGAAGTAAACTCTATTTTTCTCCTTCACCAGATCTGGAATTTTTTTCTTTTTATGGTATTTAAGTGCTTACTATGACTATGTGCCAGGTACTGTTCTAAGAACTAGATACAAGTTAATCAGTTTGGACACAGTCTCTGACACGTGGGGCTCACAGTCTTAATCCCCATTTTACAGATGAGGTAACTGAGGCCCAAAGAAGTGAAGTGACTTGCCCAAGGTCACACAGCAGACAAATGGCAGTGCTTGGATTATAACCCAGGTCCTTTTGACTCCCAGGCGTGTGCTCTACTAGGCCATGCTGCTTCTCAAACATCTGTCAGTGCAGAGGTTGGAGATGACTTGGGTCTGCCCTATAATACTATAAACCCCCCCATCACATACACCATTAGCCCTTCCTTCTCTAGATTTAATAAACCCAGTTCCTCTAGGCTACCATAATAAGGCCTTCTCAAACTCATTTGAGACCAAGAAGTTTTTTCATGCCAAAAGCTTGCTAGTTGAATAGTGTGAAAAAAAATTTAGAAACTATAGCTCCACGTTTTCAGAATAGCAGAAGAGAAATAAAATGTTTACCTAATATAGATGAGAAACCCCCAACATGTCGTGTGTAAATAACAGATTAAATCATAATTCTATTTTTAAAATATATTAAGAACAGCATTGCTGGTACATAACTGGCACGTGTAGAATCAAATTATTTGACACTCACACTTGCACTTTTAGAAGGATGAAGGTAGAATTTTGTAAAGTGGTATGTTTTTATAAGGATAGTTATCACTGTATTTTATATGCACAGAAACAAAACATGACCATCTTAAATCCATAAAAGAGTTATATTATGGGAATTTATAATTCAGGTGAAAGAGATGCATATATTATGTACAGATGCACACACACACACACACACACATATATATATATATATACTTCTTTCAATCTTTCAATCTTTGGTATTAAGAGAGTTAGTAGTGCTTAATGATCTGTAGTAAGGAGAACCTGCTGCTTTAGGAAGTTTTTTGCGTATATTTCCTTCTGAAAATATGTAACTTACAATGTAGTAATTGCAGTTGTACTGCCTATAGTGATAATAGAGAGTGAACTAAATTTTTAAAGTTGACATTACCAACTGAGGAACACAATCTTTCAGTGGTAAACTGAGCAGGGAAAACTTTCTGTTTATTTCAAAGGAATCTGATTCAACAAAGTATAATTTCAGTTGATTTTAGGCAGTGTACTAGCTTTACGGAACAGAAAAAGGAAAGAAGATAATACTTTATCATTTAACTTTCACATGTGTAGATTTCAGTGTTCTGTGTTTCCTTGAGAGAAATCCCATGGTGCCAATTAACCTAAGTTATTCCAAAACAATTCTCTGTTTGGAAAGAATAATTTTCATTGTGGGTGTTCCTTGAAATTGTATGCCTCATACCCTGTTATTACTGAGATGTGTGCAGTGCAATTGAGAGTGCCAGCTTCTTTTCCATGCACTGTATAGATTATAGTTGTATCCCACACACAGTGCTAGATAATCCCTGTTTTAATTTGGTTATGTGCACAAATCCTTTTTAGAACATTTAGTAATTTTAAAAATGTAGAAAGGCCATCTCTGTTTAATACTTCAGCTAAACATTTTATTTCAAAATGATGAAAACCAGCAAATAAGAAAAGGTGTTTTTTTATTATTAAAGAGAAACTATGGTTTTTCCTAAAATTCAACTTTCTAGTTTAATGGGGCCTTTTTTTTCCTTTCTTTTGGAATATCGTCAACTGACTTTCCCCTTCTGGAAAAAAATAATCAGAAATAAGAGAAATAGTTCAAAATAAAACAGCCCACACTTATTGGTGCCATTTTTATTATATAGCTTGTCATTTTTTACATAGCATATACATTTCAGTTGCATCCATTCTTGTATTCGGTTTTGAGAAGAGAATATATGATCTCTGGCATTCAGCATTTTTGCATCTCTGTTATGTCTTATTACCCGTACTGCCACCTCTTCCAATATGAGAAATAATAATGAAAGTCATTTGATTTTTTTTTTTTTGTATGAGTAGTTTAAGGCCTGTTTTTACCCTGTCAGTAGTGCTTCTTAAAGTGGGTCTGTAGAGGAGAAGATGGATAAACATACAGTGTTGTATGATGTGTTCTGAAGAGGAGTAAATACCACCCTCGTGCCCCCAACCCACTTCCCCAGTTGTTTGTGAGAGGGTGCTCCACTTTATCCTGCGGAATGTGTCCATTAGGCTGGTGAGGGGTTTTGTTGTTGCTGTTGTTTTTTGTTCTGTTTTTTTTCCGACCTTTTAATTCCTTGTTCAATCTCCAGAGTACACTGGGAAAATTGAGCCACATTCATGCTATCTGTGTGATCCTGTGGTGTTTAACATGCCGAATGGAAAATTCTCATCTAAACAAGACGTTAGACTCGAGGTGTAGTACAGCAGGCATTTCTTTTTCAACTTGCATACACTCACATCTTACTTGCCAGGGATCTATCAGTAAGCTGCATAATTCAACAATTACATTTTACAGACTGATTGTGAAACATTTGAACTATCAATATTTTACAGTAGGTACTACTCTGGAAGTCATTGAGTGGTTTCTTGCTCTGGTGGTTTGGCAAAATTTTGAGCATGTTGGAAAGCACCAGAGGCAGTTTATTGAACCTGAGAAATTCCCTAAATTAATACAAAACTTTGGGGAAAGTTCCAGAAGTTGTTCATTGGATATCGGGTTAATGAATGATTGGCCCTTGATACAGTACTCTGTACAAAGTTAGGACTCGGGAAATATTGATTTAGCAGCTGGCTGCTTGATATCCGTTTCTAGATTATGACCCTCATGAGGGACAGGGACCGAGTTTAATTCCCCACCTTTTGTATATTCTTCCAGTGCTTAGCTCTGTGCTTTGCACACAGTAAGCCCTTAATAAATATTTTTACTACTATTTTTACTATTCGCACCATACTGAATGTTTAACCACTAAAGAAGTAGCCACACCCTAGGACACTGCACAGTTACTTTTGTCTTAATAAGGCTAGTGGAGGGGCATGTGTTATCCTGGCCTAGTAATCATCATTTGAGCATATTTCAGGTAGGAATTGAAATCCAACTTTGGATTCAGCAGTTGCAGTGGTAACTTCTTGTAAGGATGGAGATTATCTCTTTTCTCTCTCTGTTGGTTATTCTTCTAAGTGAAAAGATAACGTGATGGATAGGTTTGTATTAAAAGTTACAAAGGTCTCATATCCATCGATCCATCAGTGGTATTCATTTAGCACTTACTGTGTGCAGAGCACAATACTAGGCACCTGGGGGAGAGTCCAATACAACGGAGTCATTAGGCACCATCCCTGCCTGTAACAGCTGGAGAAGCCAAGGTTTTTAACTTTTCTTGCCAAGTGTAGGCTGGTATCTTTTCTGCTTTTTCATCCTTGCAAATTCTTAGTAGAAATCAAATAGCTTGGTGTTGATGTTTTTGCCCTTTCCTGAAGATAAGCAGTTAATGCCTCACTTTTTACTTGTAACTGAAGTGGGATAAGACTGTGTATAGCACAAAGACATGATTGGAAAATCATTGGAGGTGATTTTTATGAAAATGACACTTCATCTTCTATGAGACGTTGTTTAGGTATGGTAATGCACAGACTAAACCGTGAACACTTTAAGGTCTGTTTAAATAAATTATTTCAGATTATAGCCCAGGCAGTGCAGGGAAGTTGGCAGTCTACACTGCTGCTTTTCAGGCCCTCTGAGTGGATTGGCAACATGAGTGGATAGGAGGCAATTACAAATGCTTCAGTTGTTACTCTAATTGGGAAGAGATCAGCGAACTCTTGCCTGTAAACTGAAAATTTGATGAAGATGGGTTTGTAAATGAACTGAGCATTAACTATAGTTTAAATGTCACTCAGAAGAGTTACCAAAGCATTAGTAGTCAAATTATTTTCTTATGAATGAGGAGAAATAGGAGGAAATGAAAAGTCTGAATCAAATGACCCCAAAGGTGGCATTTCTGTACCAAGACTCGTGTTTTCCTGATCAGTTGATTGTGGGAGATAGTGTTTCAAAGGGGATAATTTGGTTAAATGTTCTGGGAACGTTGCTGAAGTTACTGGTAGTTGTAGGCCTTAGTGGAAGCTTGTAACCTTTTACTCGCTGCTGCTGATTATACCCCCAACCTGCCTGTGTTACTGAGTTTCTTAGTTCTAATGTTTGTCAATCAGTCCATGGTATTTGTCGAACACTTACTGTACACAGACCACTGTACAAGACATTTGGCTAAGTACAGTACAACAGAGTTTGTCCGTGAGAGATTTACATTTCTCTGCAGAAACAAGAACTTTATAGAGGTCAAAAATGCCCAATCCAAGCAGATGGGCGCTTCTGAGGGTGGTCAGATTCTAGCTGGTTCAGGCACTGCTCATAACCAGTGTCATCCCATTATTCCAGAGCGGGCTGATGAGGCCCCATGATTGACCCCATATTGGATTGGTTAGGTTGGGGCCCTCCACAAGAGCAGAAAGCAGGCTAAACCAGACTGCAGCTACTGTCCCATGTTCTTAAAACTAAAATCAGCAAACCTTTCCCGGCCTTTCCATTCCAAAGAGTAAAATAGGAGGTGCAGTCAGGCATGTGTACTAAGCACTTATTATGTGTCAAGCACTGTTCTAAGTACTGGAGTAGCTACAAGTTAAGCAGGCGAGATATAGTCCCTATTTCACACTGGGCTCAAAGTCTAGGAAAGAGAGAGAAGGTATCAAATGCCCATTTTGCAGTTGAGAAAACTGAAGTACAGAGAAGTTAATGACTTGCCCAAGGTCACATACTAGTCAAATGGCAGATCTGGGACTAGAACCCAGGTCCTCCTGCTCCCAGGCCCATGCTTTATCCACTGGGTCATGCGCTTAGCCTTTTATTCACTTCCTTGTAAAATTCACTCACCCTTTGCATTTATAGTATTTTGAATACTTTGGAGGATGGAAAGGAAATAAATTAGTGAAGGGGCTAGTTTTAAGAATCTTGTTATGTTAATTGGAGTTTGGAACCAAAATATCTCTTTTCCATATCCAGAATTATGAAACCTGATCATTTTGCATCAGACACTTTACATATACTGTGGTATTGTAGTTGCAGTTTACTGTATGAGAAAAATTTGGGGTTGGATTAATCAAAGCTACAGAGATTCCAAAATCATAATATTGGCTCAGGATAAATAAGCTAAACAAATTCCTTCTTGGTTTTTTTATAGTGAAAGAGGGTAATGCATTTACCCTCTTTTAGACTGTGAGCCCACTGTTGGGTAGGGACTGTCTCTATATGTTGCCAACTTGTACTTCCCAAGTGCTTAGTACAGTGCTCTGCACACAGTAAGCGCTCAATAAATACGATTGATTTATTTATTGTGTAATGTATGGCTAGAAAGCTAAAAAATAAAATTTGTATCATTTTGAACAATTATTTTTAGATTTTTAGTAGTACTTGAAATAGTGAAAGATGGCTGTTGTAACAGTGGTTGACTCCAGAAATTAAAACTAAGATTACCTTAAAATACAATTATGTTTGAAACTAAAGCTAAGTGTAAAGTATTACACAGACAATCATCATATATATGTTCTCAATACATAAACCAAAGAATTGTACACTTGTTGCAAGACATTATGATGTCCTAAAAGATCAATTAAGTTTTGTCTCTGCATACATTTTTACTTTGGGAAGGTAATTCAGATAACTAGAATAACACTTGCATGATGTGAATACATATATATTCTAATAGCCATCCTTTGTTTTGTGAAGATGGCACAATGACAGCACAGCGCTTAGAACAGCGTTTAACAAATACTACAATTATTATTATCCTATCCATGATCTCTGCAGGGAGTAGCACGAAGATCACTGTACAGCTTTCACTTCATTCAATTGTATTTATTGAGTGCCTGCTGCAAGCAAAGCACAGTACTAATTGGGAGAGTACAGTATAACAACAAACAGACACATTCTCTGCCCACAAACTTGACACTGTCATTATATGTGAACACTGGAGACCGCTAATTTGATTTCTCTGAAAAGTTTATTAAGAATCTGAGAGTTTTCGCACAGCATGCTTGGTTTGGTCAGACCAGGGCGTATACTGTCTGATTCATTTCCCATCGCCAGTGGGATAAAGCAGAAATGTGCAATTATCTTGATTCTCTCAATTTATTCTATATAATCACTGGGGAGGATTCATTCAATCGTATTTATCGAGCGCTTACTATGTGCAGAGCACTGTACTAAGCGCTTGGGAAGTACACCTTGGCAACATAGAGAGACGGTCCCTACCCAACAGTGAGCTCACAGTCTAGAAGGGGGAGACAGAGAACAAAACATATTAACAGAATATACGCATATTCAATCATTCATTCAATCGTATTTATTGAGCAGGTAATCAGGTTGTCCCCCGTGGGGCTCACAGTCTTAATCCCCATTTTAAAGATAAGGTAACTGAGGCACAGAGAAGTTAAGCATCTTGCCCAAAGTCACACAGCTGACAAGTGGCGGAGCTGGGATTAGAGCCCACGACCTCTGACTCCCAAGCCCCCGCTCTTTCCACTAAGCCATGTCTGCTTTATTTGTTTAGTACTTACTATGTGTCAAGCACTGTTCTAAGCATTGGGGTAGATACCAGAGAAACAGGTCCCACATGGGGTTCATGGTTTAAGCAGGAGGGAGAACAGGTCTTGAATCCCTGTTTTGTAGAGGAGGGAACTGAGGCTCAGAGATGTGAAGTAACTTGCCCAAGGTCACACAGCAAATATGTGCTATGTATCCTTGAGAAGCAGTATGGCGTAGTGATAGAGCACAGGCCTGGGAATCAGAAGGTCATGGGTTCTAATCCCGACTCCACCGCTCGTCTACTGTGTGACCCCGGGCAAGCCACTTCCCCTCTCTGGGCCTCAGTGACCTCATCTGGAAAATGGAGACTGAGACTGTGAGCGCTATGTGGGACAGCTCTCTTCCTCCCTTCAAGGCCCTACTGAGAGCTCACCTCCTCCAGGAGGCCTTCCCAGACTGAGCCCCTTCCCTCCTCTCCCCCTCATCCCCCTCTCCATCCCCCCAATCTTACCTCCTTCCCTTCCCCACAGCACCTGTACACATGTATACATGTTTGTACATCTTTATCACTCTATTTATCTATTTTACTTGTACCTATCTATTCCATCCATTCTACTTTGTTAGTATGTTTGGTTCCGCTCTCTGTCCCCCCCTTCCAGACTGTGAGCCCACTGTTGGGTAGGGACTGTCTCCACATGTTGCCAGTCTGTACCTCCCAAGTGCCCAGTACAGTGCTCTGCACACAGCAAGCACTCAATAAATACAATTGATTGATTGATTGATTGACAGGGACAGTGTCCAACCCGATTTAATTGTATCCACCCTAGCGCTTAGTATAGTGCCTGTAAGTGCTTAACAAGTACCATAATTATTATTAATCATTATTATTATGTGGCAGAGCCCAGATTAGAACCCTGGAATTCTTACTCCCAGGTCTGTGCTCTTGATGATGATGATGATGGCATTTGTTAAGCGCTTACTATGCACCAAGCACTGTTCTAAGCACTGGGGGGGATACAAGGTAATCAGGTTGTCCCACTGGGGCTCGTAGTCTTAATCCCCATTTTACAGATGAGGTAACTGAGGCCCAGAGAAGTAGATCGAAAGAGGGATGAATAATAATAATAATAACAATAATAATGGCATTTGTTAAGCGCTTACTATGTGCAAAGCACTGTTCTAAGCGCTGGGGGGAAACAAGGTGATCAGGTTGTCCCACGTGGGGCTCACAGTCTTAATCCCCATTTTCCTATCCATCAGAGGACTCACAATCTAAGAGTAAGCATGTGGGACATGGACTTTGTCCAACCTCCAGTGATATTTATGTGCTTACTACGTGCCAGACACTGTTCTAAGCGCTGGGGTGGATACAGAGTAATCAGATTGGACTCAGTCCATGTCCCTTATGGGGCTCTCAGTCATAATTCCTGTTTTACAGATGAGGTAATTGAGGCATAGGAAAGTGAAGTGACTCACCCAAGGTTGCACGGCAGACAAGTGGTGGAGTGGGGATTAGAACCCAGGTTCTTCTGACTCTCAGGTCCGCCGTGCTGCTAGCTGAATATGATTTTACCCTTGGCTTTATGTTGAGTATTTGGGTAGTTTCACAATAGCTCTTTTATGCCAAACATGGAAATAGTGGAAGAAAGGAAGGAGGTAAAGTGAGCTGTTGAAGAGTTAAACTAAGGAATTCCTTCCAAAGAGGGTGGTGAAGTCATTCCTCAGTAATAACAATAATTAAGAAGGTTATGAAAAGTTCAAAGATTTTTCACTTTTTGATTCTGTGTATATTGAAGGAAGGCTAGTTTAGCTCTGTGTGAAGATGTGGAGCAAAGGTGTTGTAAACGTAGGCAACTCACTACTACCTTCTAGTTTATAGCAGCTTTACAAACCACCCCCCCCCCACCTCAGCGTATTACTCTTGGAAATGTGGGACAACTGAACTTATTATCTCACTGACCTCATGCCATTCCCATAAGGTTGGTAGAAGTAAGAGTAATTAACTTCACTTATAAAGGTATGTAGCTTACCCAAGGTCCCAAAGTTTGTGACAAAGTGGGACTGGAGCCCAGGTGTCATTCTATTAGACTCTTTCTTCCTTCTTCCAATACCAGCCCTTCCTGCAAAGGAAAAACCTAAAATCAGATTGACAAAAAATCATGGCATTTACCCTGAATTTTAATGGTCTTGAGAATATGCAGCTTAATAACTGAGAAGCAGTATGGCCTAGTGGAAAGCGCAAGAGCCAGGAGTCAGAGGAGCTGGGTTCTAAACAAAGATAGTCTGCTGTGTGACCTTGGGCAAGTTGATTCTCTTTAACTGATCAGTAAAATGGGGATTCAATCCCTCCTACTTACTGTGAGCCCCATATGGGACATGGACTGTGTCCAACCTGATTAGCTTGTATCTATTACAGTGCTTAGTTCAGTGCCTAGCACATAGTAAGCATTTAACAAATACCATTTAAAAAAAAATAGAGTTAGGGAGACTTGTATTTTTGGGGGGTGGTGGGGAGAGGTTGGTCACAATTTATCATGAGAATACTGGGAAGCATTAGGTTGAACTGCTGTGAAGAAGGAATTTTAGTTTTGTTTTTGTGAGATTGTATCTCTGAGCCTGCCTCCTGTTAAGTTCAGGAGTCAGGACAATTAAGAGTTGCTGCCCAGGAGTTCTGACAGCCCTGTGTATTCTCCTCACCTGCTGGGCAATCTGCTTGAAATCTCCAGTTGGCCCTGGGGCCATCCAGAGTGGCAATAGAATGGGGAGGAAGGGGAAAGAAGTAGGTGGGGGGAATGTTTCTGTTTCGTCAAATGGACATGATGTCCCTGTTCCCAGGACTGGCTACTGGCAGGAAGAGCAGTACAGAAACGTGGTCCAGGTATGCTACCTTATATTCATTCGTCCCATGAAGATCAAGGCCAAAAATGTAATTTTCTACTGAAAAAGTGTCTTCAAACAGTATTCCTAGTACATGCAGCTAAAGCCATTGGGTTTTCTATAAACATGTTTCAATGCTTATGAAAATATTTCTAGAATCTTCTATAGGAATTAAATCCATATTCACATACTTGGATTTTCCCTTTTTGATAGAACTCAACTCTTATTTATCAATCAATGGCTTTTGAGTCCTTAGTGTGTGCAGAATACTGTACTAAATGCTTGGGAGAATACAATACAAAAGAGTTGGTAAATACGATTCCAGCCCTCAAGGAGCTTACAGTCTAGTTGGAAAGACATTCATCAAAATGAATTGCAGCTAGGGGAAATGGCAGAGTATAAGGATATGTACCTAAGCACTACGGGACTGGGGTGTGATAGTATCCAAGTGTTGTCCTTAAATAACAGAATTATTTTAGTAATTGTAATCTTGTTTTTCTGGCTGGTCATAATTTATTTATCTGCTCATGTTGGAGCAACCAAAATGCTAAAATCGAAGGGATTTTAAAAGTTGGTGCTCTGTAGAAATAAGTTAATTCAACTGAGTCAAATTGAGCACTCTGCATTCAGTAAAGTGGGCTAGAATTTGTGAAAATCACAAACAGGTGTAGCTGATAGAGTTTGCATACGCATGAATTTTTAGGTCAAGACCGTTTAACTTATGTAATTCACTATGTTAAGCAATCACTTTTCAGTATTCCCAAGGTTTCCAGTAAAATTAAACTTGACCTTTATAAAAAAAGACCAACTCTACTAGGTGCCTAATTTCTGCTGGTCTCCTGGGTGGTCGCAAAGGCAGATTTCCTTGTGTAACAACACACTCCCTTCCTCGAGGCCAGCTGAATATTACATTGGGACGAGGCTTGGAGAAGCAGTTTCTCAATACTATAAACAACTGCTTTCTTGGAACAGCTTGTTACTAGCATGAAAAGAGGCTACTCTTGATTTAGTCCAGGGTAACATATGAATTGGTTACGGAAGTAAGTGTGGTTGACCCACCAAATTACAGTGACCATAATATAATTAAATTCAGCATCCTCCCTGGGGATTCTTTCTCAGAGGTAGCATTATGACACTAAACTTAAAATGTTTTTTTTTTTTTAAGTGAGGAAATTGGTTAGAAACAGCCCAAAGGGAATGCTAGGAAATCATGGTCGTTTGGCATGACTGCTTAAGAAGAATACTTTAAAATGAATGCATCTTATTCAGTGTTTCCCAATATATGGGGGGTCTTTTAGGCCAAACAATGCTGCCAGGGTAAAGAGGGAGGAATTGGAGACTGGAGAAAGAGTGTCTGAAAAGTATGGGATGGAGGAACGAACTAGGGTTTAACTGAATTCTATGGTGGGGGGGGGGGGTATTGGGAAGAGTAGGGTGCTGTATTCATTAAGCACCCATTTTATGTAGAGGACTTAATTTATTACATCCTGGTCAAGTTACAAGGAAGGTTTAAAGCCCAGCCCTTGCCCTTGAGGAGTTGTAAATCTAGAAGGGCTATCGGACTGTAGGCATGAACTTCTCCAGGACTGAGCGTGCCTTCTTGGTTTTAGTGTATGTTCAGCCACAGAGCCGGCCAGGGATTGAGTGGTCAGATGCCAGGGTACTAGGAGATCTCACGTCCGTGGCCCTTTGTGGATTCCTCCAAATCAGTATTAGCATAAAAAACACTGGTCTCACATTTCCAGTTAGCTGAAAAGTGGAGTTCAGAGCATACATTTGGAAAATGGTATGTAAAATGCTCGTGTCAGTCTTCTAGGTGAAAATAAAAGTGACGATGGTATTTATTAAGTGCTGACTTTCTGCCAGGTACTGTGCTAAGCACTGAGATAGACTGCAAGTCATGTGATGGGTGAGGACCATGTTCAAGCTATTTTATATCTAAGAGGGAGGGAGGGAGAACAACCATTTTATCCACATTTTACAGGTAAGGAAATTAACACCCAGTGATATTAAGCGACTTGCCTAAGGCCTCACAGCAGTCAGATACCACAGTCAAAACTAGAACTGAGTCTTCTGACTCCTAATCCCATGCACCTATCACTAGGCTCCACTGCCTCCCCAAAATGCAATGAGTTATCGAACCACAGAACAGGAAAATATAGTTTTAGAGATATATTGAAGGGGGAAGATTAAGTTCACCGCACAGACACACATCACTCCTGTCCTTAAATGGCCTGTTTCTCCTGTGTGACTGGGCAACAATCACAAATACACTGAAGGCAATTTGGAACTGGGCAGAGGCCAAAGATTCATAACAAAAGACAGGAAGGTATACAGGCCAGGCAAAATCTGTTGCAATGCGATCTTTTGGGGAACAAAACTGTATTGTTAGGTTGTTTTTGTAGGCTTGACGTACAAGTGGAGCTGTCTTGTGATTATGATTTCTTCAGTCACGCAGAAAAGAAGTTACTGAATCCATTTCTGTGTTCAGTGAGCATCTCCTAGATAGTGTGGTTCGCAGCAGCTCATAAGGTTTTCATAAACTGGTGAATTGATTCTTATATCCCTCCTAGCCTGACGGGTTAAAAAACAAAATAGAAGCCTAACATTTACAAAGATGATTTGAGTTCAGAGAGATTTTGTTAATGGATTCCATTCCATGTAGAAGGTGTTCTTTATAATAAACAGGAAGAATCACTACAGAGAAACCCAAGTTTGAGCAGTGGAAAACTACATAGATGATGTCACACATTGCAAATATTATTTGTACTTGCAAGTTTATTTCAAGGAAATCAGTAGAATGACATCATAATGATGACTGAATTTTATTAGTGGTTTTGCTTTGAAATCCTAGACAAGTATTGATGTAGAAAAACAAGTTCTATACCTGTTACTCCTTAACACCCTTGCTGATGTTTTTCTGTTGAAATGATTAATGCTGTGCAATAATATAAGAACTGCTTTCGCTTTTCTCTTACACATTTGACATAAAACATGAATTTTATTTGGAAATCAAGAATTATTTAAAACACATGAAGTGGGAGATAATTACTAATGATAATTTCTAACTGCACCTTGGATTAGCCTAAACATGTTTTAACTATTTTTGTAGGCATTTAATTTTTGCAGTAGAATTAATAATCTTATAAAATGCCAGGGGATGTTACATTTTTCCATTGTTTCTATCCATTGCTCTCCAATGCCATGGTATATTCTGTATAAAGAATGAGAGCATCTTAATTTTCTCTGAGGCCTATTTCTTCCTTTAGTGAGATATGTGAATTTTCAAAGGAAAGTAGGAGGCGGGTCGTGGGAGAAGCATTGTCTCGGCAGAAGAGAATAGTCAGGAATCCATTTCACCACCAGCTCATTGGGTTCAACAGGCTGCTCTTTTGAGCACACAGGGCAAATAGTCTGGTCCAGGTCTCCTAAAGTATTCATACCTCAACCCAGACTAATGCCAGGTGGGAGAAGAGGGTTACCTTGTTCAATTAAATTCAATCAAATTTATTGAGTGCTTACTGTGTGCAAAGCACTGCACTAAGTGTTTGGGAAAGGAGAATATAACAACGAACAGACACATTCCCTTCCCATAATGAGCTTACAGTCTAGAGGGTTGCCATCAGTTACTTTGATGGTACACCCAAGGCACCATTATTTCAGCTGCATTGTCTACTTCTCTGTTTATTTACTACACAGCTCCCACAGTAAATGTTGTTGAACTGACTCTTTCTGGGCACATGAAAAGTAAAGGGTTAAAATCTCAGGGATAGAAACAAGTTTCTTGTATCTTCAAGTTTCTTTAAAAACATCCCAATATCATGCCTTTCTGCAATTAAACTTGAATTTGTCTGAGAACAATACTAATAAAATATTATTTACATCCTATTCTCAAAAGGGAATTTAGTTAGAAAGTTTTGATGTTGCTTCCCAAAGATGTCAAGAGGTGGAACAGCTATCCTTCTCAAATCAAGTTCCCAATATAAATTAAAATGATTTTTGACAGGAAATACATTGACTGTTCCCCATGGACATTGAACAATGAATATTTTCCAAGTAAGAATGAACACCGTGAATAATTAATCATTCTGTATCTATTCTTGATATAGACAATTCCATTAAGCTTTGCTTTACGAAAATGACCGAGTCATATATATTTTAATCAAACTTTCAGATGGATATTAATTTGATGTTTTAAAAACCATGCCTTTAAGTTATTGGCGTTATATAAATAGAAACTCTAAATATCTCCTATATAAAATGTACCACAGTTTAAAGAAAATTTATGACCCTTATTTCCCAGCAATCTGTTGCATAACTCTTCAGGGGAAATCACATGGTGGAAACCTCATATTTCCTTAAATTTATTGATGTTTCTTGGTGGTCTTCAAGCTTTTTCATAACATTCATTTTCAAAGTAGTGATTGTTGCTTCAAATTATTCAATGTTTACTGTATTAAAGGTTAATTTAACTTCTCTTTTAGATTTACATTAGAAAATACCTAATGTCAGAATGTAGAGAAGCCTAACTGGTAAAGCCAAGGAAACCAGTATTAAGTTTCATGATAATGATGTGAAGATAATGCTTTTAGCCGCATGACTACTGTATTAGCTACACATCATAAAAAAAACTTTATTAAAGCAAAAGGTCAAATTCATTAAAAACAATTATACACTCTACCACAGCCATGCATTGTCTTCTTATGGTAGCATGCTTTTTTCAATTGAAATAACCAAATTTCCTGCTGGGAATTAGTCTTTATTGACAACAAAGCAGAAAGGTATGTGTTAACCGAAAGCAAGCCCGAGTCAATTGAAATAATATTCCGCTTAAAAGACCAAGCTTTTGTATGTAGGAAATTTACGTTTAAATAGACCTGCTTTTACATTTTTTTGAGTTCTAATAAAAAAATCACATTCTAGAGGCCTCAAAAACTACAACTTTAAGCAGTACAAATAGAAGTACCAATTTGTACTATAGAAACAACATGGCTTAGTGGAAAGAGCCTGGGCTTGGGGGTCAGAGAACATGGGTTCTAATCCCAGCTTTGCCTCTTGTCTGTTGTGGCCTTGGGCAAGCCACTTAACTTCTCTGTGCCTCAGTTCCCTCAACTGTACAATGGGGATTAAGACTGTGAGTCTTAATCAAGCCTGACTACCTTGTATTCATTCATTCAATCTTATTTATTGAGCACTTGCAGTGTGCAGAGCACTGTCCTAAGCGCTTGGGAAGGACAGTTCAGCAACAAATAGAGATAATCTCCGTCCACAATGGGCTCACAGCTATCCACTCCAGCGCTTAGAACAGTGCTTGGTTCATAGTAAGCACTTAACAAGTATAATAATAATAATAATAATGATAAGCAGCATGGCCTAATGGCAAGAGCACGAGCTTGGGAGTCAAAGGACGTGAGTTCTAACGCCACCTCTGCCACTTGTCTGCTGTGTGACCTTGGGCAAGTCCCTTCACTTCTCTGTGCCTCGATTCCCTCAGCTGTCAAATGGGGATTAAGACTGTGAGTCCCACTGGGATAACCTGTACTTCCCAAGCGCTTAGTACAGTGCTCTGCACACAGTAAGCGCTCAATAAATACGATTGAATGAATGAATGAATAACCTGATGACCTTGTATCTACCCCAGCGCTTAGAACAGTGCTTGGCACATAGTAAGTGCTTAACAAATATTATAATTATTATCATCATCATCATTATTATTATTTATCTACATATGCCACTGTTGTTGATTGATAGGTAATTTTGTGGGAACTTTGACCCCAATTCTTTGCTCCCACCATGAGGATAGTGGGTTTCCATTGAAGGACATCAGCATCACTAAAGCTATTGATGCGGAAGCAGGACACCTATTCTCTCCCCGTCTCCCTTCCTCACCTTGTTTACCTCTCCCTCCTTCACCACCCTCTCCCAATATCTCTCTCTCTCTCTCTTACACACACACACACACACACACACACACACACACACATGCACACACACACACACACACACACACACAGAAGTACACTATGGCTCATGTCAAGAGGGATCTGGGTGGAGCATGGTGGGTTGTGGGGGGAGGCCAGGTGGAACGTGAGCTCTAGATTTTCCAGATATGGTCTCTAACTGGCTGTAAGCCAACACTTGTATTAACGTGAACATACAACGCACAGACAAGTGAAAACCTTGCTGTTGGATGCTCCCACTTAGCCACGGAGGAACATCCGAACATGCTCACTGTATATCAGTAGCATCTCTGTTGGCTAAGTGAAGGAGAGGATGTGGGAGAGGAATTCCGGATGTTTCTCTGAAAGCCTAGGGAGTTCCCTCAGTCCGTTTCATCACTCCAAAGTACTGACATATTTGGAAGGAATTAGTGCACCTCTTAATGTACATGGCATTCACTCAGATACCAACCACCGAACTTAATGCATCCTTTTTTTAATCTTTTAGATTTAAAAGAAGGAATTTATTTCTCAGTATTAATTTTCCACAAGAGACATCTCCCAAAATACGAAAAATGTTCCCGTATCCCATATGCCATGAAACAAAATCTAATAGAGTCATTAGGAAGTGTGTCTTCATTTAGCATGCACTCAAACATTCCTTGAATATTTTTCACATTCTTACTCTTCTTTCATATCATTATCAAGTCACAGCTCTGTTTCAGTTCAAGAAATACCAGGCATATGAAAAGCAAAACAGGCTATCCATTGCTAAATATACTTGTTCCTTAGTTACAGGTTGTGCAACTGTTCATCAGTGTCAGGCATTCTTTTCATTATTAGTGAAGCCCCACCCTTACAGAATGCTTTTTCTGTGGGAATGTGAATGTCATGACTGCTATGGGTTGCCACCATCACTCTGGTTTACGCACTCAGACACAGATCGTGGTTGGATTATGCCCACAATCTCTTCTTTTTCCATTTGGCATTATTCTTCTACTAAGGAGAGCATTGTATTAAGGGTTGGGGGACAGTACAGTTGTGTAAGACACCCTACCCAAAGTCAAAAGCATTGTTTATGCTGTTTGAAACTGAGAGAGAATAACAGTCTTCCCTCAGGGAAAAAAAAAAAAAACCTATGCTCCTGAAATGTTACAGTAAGCATATTTTAATTTTGCAACAGAAATTCAGATTGCATCAAGTCTTTGGCAGGTCATTCCTCAACAACCACTTGTAACACATGCTCTCTAAAATTGTTAGAGTTACATGGCAGATCCTTATCAAAACTATGTTGGGCACTTGATGCTAAATATAATCAGAAATATGCCTCTCCATGCCTCCAATTTGCTGTAGTTCAAAAGTTCTCTGCATGATAGGCTGCAAGGTAATGCTGTTTTCTCAACATAACTTGCATGCATTCCTTATGCATTGAATAGGTCATGCTTTACCACATTCACATTCCCATCCCCCTTACTATGCTTACTATTTTTCACAGTTGCATTCTTGAAGGTGATTAAATTCTTACTGAACATGATCCCACCAGTTTATATACAATTTGCTGAAGAGATACCTCTTACTCATGAATAATATCACTGAAGTAAGATGAAAAACTGGAAGGGATCATTGGGCTTTTCCTCTCCTTTTGTGTCACCTCCACAAAATAAATTATGCTCTGAAAAGCAAGATGGATTTTGCTTTCAATTTCTTTGCTCTCCTAAAGGCCAATTGACTGTTTGAGATGGTAATATTTTACCAACATGTGAATTACCTTTCCTGACTACTCTTACTTTCCGAAGCTTATTTTAAATTTGTCGCTTTTCATAAACTTAAAATTATATACAAGTTTCAACAATAAGTAATAAGTAAAGGTATAGTTTTTTCATTTTTCAATTAACCAAGACAATTAGCCAAAGTAAAGAGACCAAACTTTCTATATCCATTTTGTTCTGCTGTTTGGTGGGGGTGGGGGTTAAGGGCTAATTCTGTTCATTGAATTACTGAGATCTCTAAGTTTTAAAACTGAAATTTTTGCCCTGCATTTATTGAATTGGTTGTCATCAATCAATCAATGACATTTATTGAGCACTTACTGTGGGAAGAGTAGTGTACTAATCACTTGGGAGAGGACAATAAAACAGAGTTGGCAGGCACTTCCCCTAGGGGAATTCTAGAGGGGGAGACAGGAATTAATATAAACAAATAAGGTAAGTTTTGTGGGGCTGAGCGTGGGATGACTATAAGTGCCTAAAAGTACATATTGAATGCTTTCTGGGTGCAGAGCACTGTTCTAAGCACTTGGGAGTCTATCATGTATCCATTAGTAACAGTGGTTGTGAATCCTGCGTAATTGAGGGTTAGAATGGTGAGTTTCGACAGTTCGTTCCACTTGGTGCAGTTACATGTGCATACGAGCAGTGAGTGCCTTAGAACTCACCAGTCCAAATGCATAATACATTCCAAAGAGAATATGCAGAAAGAAATATATTAAATTTTATTGTCAAAGTCATTTACTGTGGTAAGATAAGCATTTAGTGTGAAGCATATTCACTCTTTCAGGCCATTAAAATTCCATTTTGTCTGTGCATGTGTGCCACTCTGCACTCCTCTCAAGCATCCCTTAGAGCTGGTCTTTGCTCTCGACTGACTCTCCTGCCTCCAACCAGGAGTGAGTGCCAAGTTTTCATTTTGAGTTTGGGGCTGAACTTGGGAACTGAGTGTGTGGGGAATTGGAGTGGGGCTTTGAGGGGATAAGAAAGGAAGCGATACAGTGGGGAGGGGGGAAGAAAAGGGAGAGGGAAAGATGGAGTAAGAGGAGGGAAGAAGAGGAGTGGGAAGGGGAGAAAAGGGGAAAAGATCCTATTCAACTCTGTCCTTCCTCCTATTCCTTCTCCTCCTCCTCTTCCTCCATTCTTAAAGTCCCCAAATGACACTGGGGCCACCTGCCTCACCCCTGCCTGGTCAGCCTAGGGGATCCATTGAAGACTGAGATTTTAACTCCAGAACAGCTGTGGCTGTGCAAATCCAGCCTCCTTGGGGCCAGAATCCAAGGCAGCAGCAAAGGAGCTGAGTTGCTGCCATAGATCCTTGCCCCAAAGCAGTTCTGTGGTCCTGTGAGGTGACTGCTTTGATACCTGTTTGGTTTTTTTTTTTGGCCAAATTCTCACTCCCAAACATCCGGCTGATTTTCTCGATCTGGCTTTTCAATTTATTTTCCTATGGCATGTAAAAGTTAGGGTACAAACTAGGTAACAGAATTTAGGGGCAGCATTAAGCCTTCGGCTTTGAATAGGGTTTTCTTGGTGGAGATTTGTATGACTGCCAACTTCTTCAGACTTACCAGTCCATAACTATACGTTAATTCCTTAAAATGGTTCATAGTCATCTGCCTGTCAGCTGTATGCACCTCAAGCAATTCATACGGCAGTTCCTAGATTATTGTCTTAAAAGCACTTGATGATGGTCATAGCCTGTTATGTGGAGAAAGTTTTCAGAGAAATTGGAAATAAATTCTGATTCCAACTTCCTGGACTCTTGTCATATTACTCTGCTAGGGGAAGGGACAGGCAGAACTCAATATGGTGGTTGTGATACTGGTACTCTCTTACATTCAGTGATGAAGAATATGGGCTTCTACATTACATCTACTCTTCTTTCAGATGTCATGCACCTCAGTGATAGAAACATCTTAGGAAAATGAATATGGTCATTTACAAAAGATAACTCTGATGTATTATATTGCCCAAAGCCTGTTATAAACATAATGTATTGAAAATGTGAAACATAGTTATTGATTCTTTTTTTACAATTACAATATGCAATGACCAAAGGTAATGTTTTAATATGAGCCAAGAGATTGTAAAACTAGGAGTTATCTCCAAATAAAGCGGCCATCCAGAATCTGATTGCTAAGAGGGAGTTAAACTTACATCTAGAGGGTCTGAATTCTTTGGTCGTTTGCAGTGTTGGGGTGGGGATGGGAATGGGTTGGCAATATTGAGAAACATTAGCTACTTTTGGCACTGATGATGAGGAAAAGTCTGCTATGCAGATGACTATCCATCACTGGGAATTTTCTTTTTCACTGATCTTCACTTCTGATCATTACTTTGTCTAATACTCCCTTCCTCCTCAAACCTTTGTACAAAAGGTAGTAGGCATAAGACTACAAATCTGGATAAAGACATGACATGGACCAATCTCACCACCTGTAGTAATCACATTCCCAGTAAGATGATGCACTTGTATGAGGCTGAATTACAAAGTGCCTTTTAGCAGCTTTCCTATTTCATGTGAAGCAGAAAAGATGTCTTTACTAGGGGAGTGTGATGGGTCGGGGGGCGGGGGGGGGGGGGGGCAACAATTTTATGTCCCTGTCTAGATTTGTGAATTTCATGTACTTTTGTTAGGAGAAGGGAAACAATGGATAATTAATTGTCAAGACAGAAGTGAGGCCTTGAAGAGGAGAAACAGAGCCTCTGCATTGAGTTATCTGGGAGATCAAGAGAGCTAATTGGATTAAGTTAAAGACTTGTCCAACAGCCAAATCTGGAGTAAGGGAATTATTTAAGAAATGGGGGAAATTAGGTCCAGAAAAGTAGCAGGTCGAGCATGTAGTGGCTGGCTTCATCCCCAGAGAGCAATGAAGGTAAGAAAAGCAAAAGGAATGAGTTATAAGTTGAAAAGATGTAAGAGTGTGTATTGCATCTTAAAAACTTAGATTAAAAATAACTTCCAGAGTAATGAGTTCGAGGGGAAAAATCAATGTGCTACTCCTGAATGTACAAAATTCACTTTAATCTGGCTGAGCATACTTTGAAAAGGACAGATTTTCTACTAAAACTCCCTAGGAAGGAAAATTGACAGTGCCAAGTCTCAAATTAACCTTCCTGAAAAGCGCCATGCTTGTATTCCTTAACTAATTGCCTAAAAAATGGTTTCTTATGTTTAAGTACTACAAGACTCCCAGAGATAAGGTAAAGGAAACAGGAGAAAATAATTTGGAACTCAGGAAAATTTTCACAAGTTTCTTCAGCCTCAGAGTCTACCCACTGAGGTTTCCCTATCTTCTCTCCCCTGAGGTTTCCTACAGCCCTGTATGTTCACAGTTCCACTCTTTTCCAACAGGAAAAAAAAAGCCCAGAGAAACTTGAACACATGTACCACTCTTAGGTTGAGAGTCCCTGAGGGACAGGGGCCAGATGTAATTCTCACCTCTGAATTTTCTCCCAGTGAATAGTACAGTACTCTGTACCCAGTAAGAGCTTAATACTATGAATACACTACTATTCAATCATATACTGAGCGCTTACAGTGTGTAGAGCACGGTAGTCACTTCACTTCTCTGGGCCTCAGTTTCCTCATCTGGAAAATGGGGATTAAGACTGTGAGCCCCGTGGGGACAGGGACTGTGTCCAACCTGACAGTCTAGTATCTACTCTAGTGCTGAGAACAGTGCTTGACATGTTAGTAAGCGCTTAACAAATTCCATCATCATCATCATTATTATTATTATTTTTATTATGAGTGAGGGGCGTTTTAGGCCATATCCCTGGACAGGGGGCTGATTGGCTGAGAGTCAGACCACCTGGTATAAAACCAGTTGAATGGCCTCCCAGAAGCATGACTGAGCCCCCCTCACTTACTTTCTTTCTCTCACCTTCATACTCATCTCCCTCTCTCTGCCTTCCCTTCAGCAATAATAATAATAATAATTGTGGTATTTAAGGGCTTACTACATGTCCAGTGTTGTCTGTCTCCCTCTTCTAGACTGTGAGCCTGCTGTTGGGTAGGGACCATCTCTATATGTTGCCAACTTGTACTTCCCAAGCGCTTAGTACAGTGCTGTGCACACAGTAAGCACTCAATAAATACAGTTGAATGAATGAATACTAAGCGCTTGGAAAGTACAATTCAGCAATAGAAACAATCCCTGCCCACAATGGGCTTACAGTCTAGAAGGGGAAAGACAGACATCAAAACAAGTAAACAGGCATCAGTAGCATTAATATAAACAAATAGAATTATAGACATATACACATCAAAACAAGTAAACAGGCATTAATATAAATAGAATTATAGATATGTACATATAGACACAAGTGCACCACTACTGCTAGAACCATTCTCAGAGGGTGGGGGATGAAGAGACCAGGAAACACAATGGTGAGGAAAAGGGAAGGGAAAGAAGCAGGAGTGGAAGTAAGGCAGAACGACTCTAAACAGTACACCGGTAAAAAAAAAAAAAAATTAGTGTCTGCCAGCCCATTCTGGTTGACAAGGACTTTTGGGGGGACTTAGAGAAGCAGCGTGGCTCAGTGGAAAGAGCACGGGCTTTGGAGTCAGAGGTCATGGGTTCGAATTCCAGCCCTACCACATGCCTGCTGTGTGACCTTTGGCAAGTCACTTCACTTCTCTGAGCCTGTTACCTCATCTGTAAAATGGGGATTAAGACTGTGAGCCCTGCGTGGGACAACCTGATCACCTTGTATCCCCCCAGTGCTTAGAACAGTGCTTTGCACATAGTAAGCGCTTAACAAATGCCATCATTATTATTATTATTTATTTATTTATTTTTGGTGCCACCTCAGCTGAGGATTCCATTATGACACAAGGGCCGGGCTGTTTTGACTGGCCTAGGCAGCACCAGCTCCTCTGAAGCCATGGCACAGGACCCAAGTTGTAGTGTGCCAGGCATCATCAGCACACTACCAGGACCTCTGAGGGCCCTTCCTGGGTGCAAACTGGGGAAAGCTAATGCAAGCTCCTTTGGCTCTTATTCGTACAGTCGGCAGGATCACCCCTCTGGTTCTCTTCTTCCGCCTAGGGCTGCAGCTGCAGTTTTGAACGCCTTGCTTGGCTCTCTTCCCCCTGTACGTGATACCCAGTCTAATTTTTTGATGGTATTTTAAGCGCTTACTAGGTGTCAAACACTGCTGTAAGCAAGGTGCAAGTTAATTAGGTCAGACACAGTCCTTGTCCCACATGGGGCTCAGAATTTAAGTAGGAGAGAGAACAGGTACTTAATCCCCATTTTACAGTTGCAGGAACTGAGACACATAAAAGTTAAGTGACTTGCCCAAGGTCACACCGCAAGCAGTTGGCAGAGTCAGGATTAGAACCCAAGTCTTCTAACTCCCAGGCCTGTGCTCTTTCCATTCGGCCATGCTGCTTAGAACAAACAGGCATTTAAAGGTACCTGGGCCCCACCCCTCATTCTGGTACAGGTCACTTTTTACTCTTACTTGGGGAGGAAGAAGGAGGGAGAGAGGAAAAAGCAGACTGCAAAGTGCCTGAGGGAAAGAGGCAGCTCCTCAACCCTCCCCTCCAGGAATTCCAGAAGGAGCTTTGAAAGCTTCACAACTCTGCGTGCAATAATGTTCTGACTCTCCGTTGCATCAATATTATATTGATGGGGTAATAAGAAAGGAAAGAATCTGAAGGAAGGTAAGAAAAATGGATAGAGAGCATAGTTTTAACCTGTCTTTAAGCTGGGATTTATTTAAAGCAAATTAATAAATAGCATTCACTGAGCACCTACTTTAATAATAACTATGGAATTTATAAAGCACTTACTCTGTGCCAAGTAATGTACTAACCTACAGGGTAGATGCAAAAAAATCAGATTGGACACAGTGCCTGTAGGAGGACAGTAGGAGGGAGTAGGATTTAACCCCCATTTTATAAATGAGGAAACTGAGGCGCCGAGAAGGTAAGTGACTTGTCCAGAGTCACACAGCAAGCAAGTGGCAAAGCCGGGGTAAGAACCCAAGTCCTCTGAGTCCCAAACCTGTGCTCTATCTATTAGGCGTCCCCTACTTTGAGCAGTTCACTGCACTTAGTTCTCGAAAGAGTCCAACAGAGGTAAGAGGCACAATCCTTACCCTCAAGGAGTTTAGCACTCCCACCTGAAGAATCTGCCCATTCTTTAAGCTGTCTACCTGCTCTACAGTTAGAAAATTCAAATTCCATGTGTTTGTAGCCGTAAATCCAGAATATAAAAACACACATTCAGCTGTTGTTGGTACATTGAAGAATGATTACTTCCAAGTTTAAAGTTAAGTAATAGAATACTTTGGGCAGCAGCTCTGGAGGCAAGAAACTAATTGATGGATGATGAGAAATATCAGAGGGAAGAACTTCAAGGGAGATAGAAGGAACTATTATCATGCCTCTGATCACACAATCAATCATTGGTATTTATTGAGCACTTACTGCGAACTTGGGAAAGTACAGTAAGATAGAGTCGGTAGACAGGATCCCTGCCCACAAGGAGCTCACGGATCCCAAAGACAAGTTTGGCTTAGAGGCACAAAAAATAGTTTAAGATCAATGTATGTCAATCACTTCTAAAAATTCAGCCCTTATTACACCACAGCAATGTTGACAGCTATGTGGGAATTTTAGTTTTTATAATTCCAGGCCCAAGGCTTTCTAGTGAAGGGCTGCCTCATTGTAAAGAAATAATTAGGCTAGATAAATATGGTTTTCAAGTGGGTAATAGCGTTTTATTTCGTGACTCAGAAGACAAGAATTTGTCACAGTACTTTGGGGAAAAAAAAAATACATAGATTTGCAGGCTCATTCTTCCCACATAGGAGTTTAGCTACAAAAAGACATCAAGAGGCCTGCGACATGTCATAAACCAAACATTAATCCTGTAACCAAAAGATATTTCAGGAATGAATGGTTTCAAAGGGCAATATCTTGTTTTATACTACTGTGAAAGATAACGCCTAATTAAATGTTTCTGTACAGGACCTGACACACTTCTAGTTTCAATAAATATGAAAATAGCATAATAAAATGCTCCAGTTCTGTTAAGATGAAAGGAAACTGTGGTATAAAATAGATATTTGAATAAGATGAGCATGCAGGGGTAATGGGAAATGGGATTCAAGTCTATTTGTACATGGTATAACAGTTTTACTGCTGAAAGCTTTTTAAATTGTTGGGGAATAGATTTGAATTATGAGATCCTAAAGGCGGCCTTTACCCTTAACACGTAACATTGTATACAGCTTAAAAGTTTAAAATCATGCTGCTTTACAATTTAATATTTCAAGATTATTGGACTAGAAGCTACTTCTAGGAGAGGATGGATAGAAGCTGCAGTCAATCACATGAATCCAGTGGTATTTATTGAGTGCTTACTGTGTGCAAAGCTGTGTAATAAGCGCTTGGGAGAGTACAATATAACAGAGTTAATAGATTCCCAAATATTGCCACCGAAAGGGTGGGAAAGTAGTGATTGTTGTGGTTCAACAACCTTTCAGAAAAGTAGGGGAAGTAAAATGCAACTTTTACCTTGTAGGCCCCACACCTAAAGAATCTATCAAAGATATTTTGGTTGGCAGACTGACTTTCCTCTAAAATGAAATTTGACATTACAACCCAGCTACTAACGCCGGTGGAAAAAGCTATGAGGTTGTTGTTTGGTGGGGAAAAACAAAAAAAAACACCTGGTTTTTAAAAAAAGGCAATTTCAGATTAATCCTGAAAAAAATAATCCTAAAAATTCCCCTATCAACAATAGTTCATTGATAAATCATAATCTCTCTGTGGGCTTCTTTTACCAGTGAGGATATTTTTTTCTCATTTGTTAACATAAAAATTAACTATATTGAATCGTGGTTTCTTTTTAGAATTGAAGAAGACCTTTTATATTTCAAGATTATTTGCCGCTTTTTCTCATTATTTTGACATTATATTAGAGTTTTAATTTTGCCTCTTAATTTGAAAAAGCAAGAAAAAATTGTTTCCTTAGCTGGAAAAACCTTATGTTAACAGCGTCTCCGAAAACTGCCATGTTGATCTGAGTGGAAACTCAAATCTTCTGTCTACTGACTACGTAGAACTGAAAAACTTTCCCATGCTGCCCTAATGGCATGCTGCATTCTAGGAGAAAAGACAAGGGGGTATTTCAGTTTTTGTGCAGTGCGATCCTGTGAAAAGGGCTCTGTGCAACTCAGAGGAGTCCAGGGACCTATTCCCAGCTCTGAAACTGACTCAATGAGAGGCCTCTGACTATTCACCTAAACTCAATGCACCTAAATTTGCCTGTTTGTAAAAGGAGGATTAAAATCATTTGTCTTCGCCCTCACCAGGGTATTGAGATTTTTAATCAGGTAATGGTTGCAGAGAGTTTGGAAAGTAAATGTTATAACAACGCAAAGGGTGACCCTACTGGCTCTCAATTTTTACGTCGTTGAAAGTAGAGCCAGTACTAATATTGCAATGTTTGGATTGATTGTTCATCTGTCGGGATACCTGTTATTTAAAGGCCTAGATTGAGATGATTCATTTGAACACTGAATGCTGGACAGTTAAGATACAGTAGAATAATCAGGGTGAGGGTATTTTTAGGCACTTGATCATTATTATAGAAATGTTCCAAGGTTGCCGTGTGAACAAGATGAATATAAAGTGTGTGTTTCATCTCTGAAAAGTCCAATGAAAATTATACACCGAGTTGACAGAGTTGAAAATGGACTCAAAATTTTTTTTTCAATTTCAGAATATGCTGATATGTGCAGCGTTAGGGAAACATTCTGTACGTTCGCTGCCTAATGTACGTAGCATTAACCTTTGTGGTTCATGTAATAACAAAAGAAAGTTGTCTCAAGATTTTCTGTTTTTATTTAAAAAGTTCTTCAGAGAGAGCAGACCACATATTAAACTAGGCTTTCTACACGGGGAGAGACTCAAGGCTGCTTATTACCTACAGTAAGCTTAGCTATGATGAACAGACCACCATCGTTGTGACAACTGATGTAGATGCCTCCAGGGTAAAACAAAGGTTTACATATTACACAAGCAATTTAACTGTTTTCTAAACATATTGCCAAGACAGTGGGAGTTGGCAGCCCACACCGTTTTTTAGGTTTTGGGTACTTGGATTAGAAACGACTGCTGATTATGGGCCCTTTATTTGTCTCCAGCGAACTACAAGCAACCTAGTAACCCAGCAAAGAATTCTTCACAGCACTTAAACTTGTCTTCATGGCTTCCCGAAGATTACATACACAAATCACTCCACAAAAGTGGTGTAAGAGCCTTGCGCATAGATAACCACACAAGACAATTGTCTTCTTCCAACTCCTAAAGAGTTACAAAGTGAAACGTTTTATAATCCTTTTTGTGCAGTAGTCAAGGAAGAAAAGAAAAGAGTTTGGGCAAAGATTATCCAGAAGAAAGAAAGAGACTTTTTTTGGGTTCCAGCGGAAACACAATAAAGAACATAATTAACTTCACAATTCTTTGTGTTTTTCATTTGACTGCAGGGAGGAGATGAAAGAGGACTGCTAAGCCTTGCATTCCATCCCAATTACAAGAAAAATGGAAAGCTCTATGTCTCTTATACCACCAACCAAGAACGGTGGGCCATGGGTCCTCACGACCACATTCTCAGGGTTGTGGAATACACAGTCTCCAGGTATTGTTAAAAATGCTACAGCTTTAATGTCAAAACTTCTCATTCTCATTTTGCGGCCTCCAAAAGAGAAAAGCAAAGTAGTTGTAGAGCTTCTGCTTCCAGCATATTTTCCAGTAGAAGCAGTTCATCCATGGCTTTAAATAGATAGCAGAAGCTGAAAAAACTTTAAAAGATTTTTCCTAAATACAATCTTTTAAGATTGTTGGCTTTTATACGATTTAGAATATCTCAAAACTTATGTAAATGCGGCATAATTTCAGATCAAGCATTTGCTCGATATTTCCTGAATTGTTCTTCTGGGATTAGCATCGAAAAGCTAAGGGCATGTCTGTGTGAGGCACTTTACTAGGCACTATTCAGAGTGAGTTACCAAACGTGGTCCCAACACTTTTGGAGCAATTAGACCTTCAGAGGGAGCCTATCAACAGGGATATAGAAAAGACAGAGCAAACACTGAACAAGAGCCAAGTGAACTTGGATCTTTTCACTCAACAAGTGAACAACATTGAGCCTGCCTTATTAGTCTTAGCCCCGGTCCCAGACACCATCCTGCCACTCCCTCTCCGATCCCATGCACATTGTGGTCTAGCGATAGTTTGCTTTTCTCTTGTTCTGAAAGTATGAAAAGAAAAAAAAAAGTCCCAACGGGATTGACAGTGGTGGCTGCTTCCACTACCCAGTGGCCGGCAGGCTTTCCCAGTGGGGAGAGGTGGGTGACAGCCCCATTGGCAAGTGGTCTTTCCAGGTGTGTGTGTGTGTGTGTGTGTGTGTGTGTGTGTGTGTGTATGCATGTATATAAAAGTTGGGCCACTGTTCCAAAACAACCATTCCAGGACTTTCCTATACTGGAGCTGTGGTCCAACCAGTTCTGGCTTACATCCAGCTCCTCTAACTATGGGAAGGAACTGGACTGAATCTGAACAAGCTGAGTGGGGAGAGCATCCTGTGAGGTGGCGAGTAAACGAATGTTGTAGGAATTTCATTAACTCAACCAGATTTACAAATGTGGGTCTTGCTTCTTTCCCCGATGCAGAAAAAATCCCCATCAAGTTGATATGAGAACAGCAAGAGTGTTTCTTGAAGTAGCAGAACTACACAGAAAACATCTAGGAGGACAACTGCTCTTTGGTCCAGATGGTTTCTTATACATTTTTCTTGGAGATGGAATGATCACATTAGATGATATGGAGGAGATGGATGGTTTAAGGTACAAAAAAATAATCAATGCTCAGGCTCTTTTAATAACCAGTTTTCTTATCCTAATTTTAATGCAGCAGAGTGTACTGACCTTTTGAAGCCTGAATTTCAGGCAAGTGTTAATCTAGCAAGCTATCTGGAAAAATCCAAGGTAAAAAAATCACTTTGGCTGTAATTATCAGGATATTTTCAGGCAAAATAATACTCGGAGTGAAATAGCCAAATAAATGAGCAAAAGATGGAGCCCATTGGCATTAGCTATCATTTTCTAGCATTGTCCCAATTTTACATCCAGCTCTTTGGGTGAACCACTCTGAGCTTTGGGCTCCATCTATAAGATGAAAGTAATCCTTGTTTCTATTGTGAAATTCTTCAAATGTCAGTGTATGAAAGGGACAATAGAAAAAGGTGCCCCTGTTATTATTTTGGGTAGTTATGATGATCAAATACAGTCTATTCTAGACAATAAATTCATTTTCCTCCTCATGAATCAGGAGAGTGATATCACAATAGATTCAGATGATATCCCAAAGTAAAGATGTTTCTTCCTCAAAAAAAAAAAAAGGTCACATCTACCTATAGAAACCAGTGTGTTCGAGACATGACCTGCTCAAGGAAGGGGAGGTATTGAATTCTCCCCCTGCAATCTTACACTCTTGCCCCATAGTCACTGGTTAGATAAACAAGGGAAAAAAGCAAGTTAATATTGGCCTCTACCATCTCCGCTTCCATTTTTTGGGCTGGTGCTGTTCCTCCCTCTTTCAAGAATAGCTGTACTTAGTTGTAGTGATTGAAGAAGAGCTGATGCATTCAGATAAATCATTTCATCTTATCAGTACAAGAAGTATGAGCCAAAGAATATATGGTATTAGGATCTCAGTAGCAATGTATGACAGAGTGTATTCCAAGACTGTGAGCCCGTTGTTGGGTAGGGACCGTCTCTATACGTTGACAACTTGTACTTTCCAAGTGCTTAGTACAGTGCTCTGCACACAGTAAGCGCTCAGTAAATACGATTGAATGAATGAGTGAATTGAGATGGTACAATTCTAGAAGTTCTAATGAGGGAGATGTGAGAAAATTCCTTCCCCCATTTTCATTTTCATACTAAACCTTGCATCTCTTGACTAATTGGTGCAAACATCTCTTGCAATAGTATTTCAAATATTGAAATAATAATTGGTCATGATCAGTGGGCTTTTTTCCCTATGTAATGTTTTCCAAAATGTTCACCTCCGTAATCAGATTTTAGCCCAGAAAGTTACACATATACTCACAAAAGAGCAAATTACAATAAAATAAATTGTTTTTTCATGTTTTCTGCAGATATCTAAAACTTGAATTTTTAAAACATATTATTTTAATAATGGACATTTTAATTTTGGCATATTAATAATTTAACCTCCAAGTGCAATAATTTAGTAGGCTGCTTCCCCCCGGAACCCACCGTGCAATACATTTAGTTAAAATATATCAGCTGGAACCACTTTAAATCAATTTCATTGTCCTCCAACTTTCTCAGTGATTTTACAGGTTCAGTGTTGCGGCTGGAGGTTGATACTGACATGTGCAATGTGCCTTATTCCATACCGAGAAGCAACCCACACTTTAACAGCACGAATCAACCACCTGAAGTTTTTGCTCACGGGCTCCACAACCCAGGCAGGTAAGAAAATGGACTTGTTTAATCTTTTCTCTCTCTAATTTTCAGTGCCCATCAGGGAGATTGGCCTTGGTCAATAGCTGCTTACTGCGGCACTCTGCACCTGTGGGCTCTTTGTGGGGGTGGTGAATGTAGCAGCCGCAGAAAGTCGTAGTAGTAGTAATAGTATTTAAGCACGTACTGTGTGCAGAGCACTATATAAATCCTGGGAAGAAACTCACAGATGGGATTTAAACATGGTCCCTTTTCCTCTGTGCTTTTGCTTTTTGACTCATTTACTGAAGTCAAGGAAATGGTATAGGTCTCTAGGCTGGGATGTCTCCATTAATCATTAGTATTTATTTTCAGCTTTGATGAATTTGGCCAGGTCTTCTCTCTAGAAATGAAAGTTCCTCTATTACATTTTTCAAAACATATTAATGCATTTGGTTGTGGAAATAAGTAAGTTTTTATTGTATATCAAACACTGTGCTATGTGCTTGGGTAGATAGAAATAGAAGAGATCAGAATGCAGGGCTGAGAGGCCAGTGACTTGTTAGTTGCCATCTCAGAAAGAGGCCTACCAGTTTCAGAAGCCCAACCACTATTAATCTGAAGCTGGAACTGTTGACATTGGCTCTGTACAGTTCATGGGAATGTCATAACAATAATTAGAGTTAGCACCCTTTTGGGAAGGATGGGCTTCGAGACCAGGGGGCTGTTTAGCTTTGGTTATTTAAAGCAACATTACAACATATTTCCTTCTTGAAGGGAGGGCGGTCCCCCTTAGTAGTTACACTGGGAGAGTCCACCAAGGTGGGGAGGAGAAGAAAGCAATTATGTTCCCTTTTCTTTGTTCCCTTTTTGGAGGGGAAGAGGGTATTTATTAAGTACTTATTCTGAGCCAAGCACTTTGCTGAGCACAGGAGTAGGTATGATATAATCAGGTCTAAGTTGAGCCTTGCCTGATTTGAAGCTGCCGGGAAGGTCACGAGAGGATCTCCAGAATCACTTTAAAGGTCTAAGAAGAACTAAAAGCAGATGGAGTACGAGGATGGAAGAAATGTGGATCTGAGGTGATTCTAAAATCTGGTTAAGATTCTAAACCCATTCTAAATTTTCATTCACATCTGCACGGGGCATTCCCAAGATTTGTGAGCACTTTCTCCGATTGAATCATTAAACCTTACGATATTCCTGGGATATTTTTAGAGGGATTAAAAAATAATTACTAAAGAATGTGTTGAGGAGAGAATTTGACCTATGCTGGTTTCCCTCCTGCATAACTTGATTATGTTATTGGTAACTTCAAATTAAATATTTTATTCATTCCAGGACAATATTGATATTAAGTATTAAGAAAAATTTCAAACGGTTTAACAAAAATAAATTATAGAGTTCAGAAAACTCAGTGTCAACGCCGGCCCCATTAAAGGGAAGATTAATTAATATTTCCCAACATTCAAAACTTTTGAGAGGGGGAATATAAACCCCAAAAGACAAATCATGATTTTTTTGTGGGGGGCAGGGAGGGATCAAGGAAAGGAGCAATTGGATGAAATCAGATAGATACTATATATTATAATCCTAAAGATCATTCTGCAGACTTTACACTGGAAACTATCCAATATACACACTTCAGCATGGTAATCGTTTAGTGACAGTGTACATAAGAAGTCTTTTGAGCTGTGCCACTTTGCCTGCTGTGAGACTTGGAGCAAGTCACTTAACCTCTCTAAACCTCAGTTTCCTCATCTGTAAAATGGGGACACACCTGCTGTCCATACCTCTCAGATTGCAAGACCCATGTGGGACTGTTTTGATCTGATTGTCTTGTACCTCCCTCAGTGCTTAACATGGTGATTGACCCATAGTAAGCCCTCAATAAATATGCAGTTAAACCTACTATTCACACTTTATCCCATGCTGTCATCAACATGGTCCCCAGGCTCAATAAATACATAATAATTGAAACTATTAGTCACGCTTTATCCCATGCTGTCATCTACATGCTCCCCTGGCTATCAACTCCTATACAATCCTGCCTTTCCCTCTCCTCCTTAACACTGTCAGTCAGTGTTGCCTATTGAGTGCTTACTATGTAAATTCTGCCTCTTCCAAGGTTCTTTGCAGTATATCAGCCTCTTTCCTGGGTTGCAGTAAAAGGCCTTGCATTACCTCTTCAGGAACAATTTGTTATTTTCCCTAGTTGGATGCAGGCTCAGTCAGGAAAAAGATATAGACTACAGACTTGAGTCTGGGTCATTTTAGAGGATGATTACCTAAATTACTAAATTACCCTATTTAATTTTACTCCGCCATTCCTCCATAAATAATCACGATACCTCAGATTTTAGATTCAAGTCAAAAAGGGATTTGACTCTGGAATCTGATCGATAGTTTTGCTTACTCCAGCCTAATGCCGAGAGACATAATCACTCAGAAGCCCACCACTATGGACTGACCGCTCGTCAGCCGTCCCCTGAAACCCACCCTAGCCACACATTTTTCTTTGCAAAGTGTTTCTCCGGGGCCAGCTCTCCCTCCAACTTGGCCTATCTTCTTTTCCTATGCTCCCACCACCTCCTTATGCTACTTGCAGTGCTCCAGCTGAAACAAGAGAGCCTGGGTCGATCTCCCTTTCTCCATTTCTCCTTCCCATCCACGTTTCTGCAGTAGTCTTTCTATTTCTCCTCTCTTACATCCTCCCTCTTTCCCAACTCTTCCTCTGGCTGGAACTCACCTGCCTGCTGGTTCTGGGGAACTGGAATTCATTCAGTCAGTCAGTCAGTCAGTCGTATTTATCGAGCGCTTACTGTGTGCAGAGCACTGTACTAAGCGCTTATCCAATCCCACCCAATAAAGGAGCCTGCCGCTGCTCTTTCTCCATTTTATGTTCAACCACCTCCAATTAACTAACTTCAGCTGCTGCTATGGTTGGATCCTTTGTACATTTTACCTCTTATGAGTCATCTCTGCACATTCCATTCCATCCTGGCAGAAAAACACCAAGGTCAGGGCGGCTTGGGAACAGACCACCACTGTCCCTTCCCTTTTCTGTTCCTGTCCCATCCCTGCAGTTTTGGGGGTTTAATTGGAACAATAAAAAGTGAAGTTGGAATAGGTGGGATGAGGTGGGTTTTTTTAAGAGTTTGTGCAGGTCTGTTTGGAGAAGTGAGGCCAGTGTCAAGGAGGGTGATTGGGGATTGGGAGGAAGAAGTCTGAGGTTTTTGAAGTGTAGGGAAGTGGCAGCAGAAGAGATTTCAAAGAACTGTAAAAAGGGTGAGGGAGTAGGATTGGCTGGCAGGGAGGAAGAATTGGACAGGTAGGAGTTGAGTCAGTGGAGTGTGGGTGACCAAATGGGGAAAATATGGAGAGACATCATATGTGTCTGTATCATTACTAAGAAACCCATCCTGCAGTCGTGGAATTCATCCAGATAGTCTACTTGAATACCAGTGGATATGTTGATGCAAAATAAATGAAAAAGGGTTTATTCATTCATTGTCGTATTTATTGAGCGCTTACTGTGTGCAGAGCACTGTACTGAGCGCTTGGGAAGTACAAGTTGGTTTATTCTGGAGGTTGAGTGGAACCGTTACTTTTAAAATCGAAAATGCAAATTCTAAAGGTGGCAATCTAAGCAAACGTGTACAATTTGGGGAGGAGTAGTATTACATTTCTTTTTGAAGTCATGCTTCAAAAAAAAAAAAGCCTAGAAATTTCAGGTGTGTTTCATTTTTTATGGTCTGCCATCTGCCAGAGGAGCAGCATCAGATGTAGTTGATTGATATTTAGTGAATGGTAACACTCGGCATTGTTCAGAACATACACGTGGCGTGGATCTTCTATTTGTAATTCTCTTCTGCACAAAACACAGTGGATGTTCAGTTACTGTTGGTGATGGGTTGTCTCGTTACTGGGTCTTTTCTATCAAACAGATACTATATTGCCTTCTCCAGTTAGGTTGAACTTTAGCATATATAAAAATTAATATCTCATTTATCATTTGTTATTTAGATGTGCAGTGGATCGCCACCCCACAGATGTAAATATTAATTTAACTATACTTTGCTCAGATTCAAATGGAAAGAATAGATCATCAGCCAGAATCCTACAAATCATAAAGGGGAAAGATTATGGTAAGCACAATACAACTTGATTTTTTTTATAAAGAATATGGAATGAAAATGAAAATGAAATCCAGCCAAACGGTCCTATGGGAAAAAAAGGAAATAGTAAGCCTGATTCAACTCATGAGCAGGAGTAAATTGCTCACATTTTGAAAGTCCAATAAGCCCCACAAGCCCCTAGGCTACCATTTTGTGTACTGGAAAAGGTAATTAACTAAATGATACCCTAGAGGCAGAAGAGAGATAATGGACCTGAACAATTTACTCCTTGGGTGCCAGTAAGCTTATCTGTTTAGAACAAGATGAGAGATGTTTTAACATTTTATACAAAGAAATATTGAAAGTACTATCATTCACAAGAAAATTCTTATAATATGGAATGCAAGTTGAGACAAATATGAAGTATAAGTGGGAAGTTTTATGATCAAAGCACCTTCCATCAAGCAGTGATGCAACTGCATTGAATATGTTTAATTTTGAAAAATTATTTAATGTGACTTGTGTAATCACGGCGTGCCTAAATTATGGCAGTGGTACCAACTCGATAGAATTGCATTTAATGTAAGGAGTAAATACTAAAGTTGCTGAAGCATTTAGGTAGCATTAAAATGGCCAGGATCGTTTTTCTAGAAAAAAATTCAGTCCATATCTCCATGCTCCTCAAAAACCTCTAAATCTTGCATCAAAAAAAAAAAATACAACACCTCCTTACCATTGGTTTTAAGGCATTCAATCACCTCTTCCCCCTTCTATCTTATTTTGCTGATATCCTACTACAACTTGTAAAGTCAGTGTCATTTATCTCGCTGTTGATCCCTCGCCCATGTCCTCCCTTTGGCCTCACACTCCCTCCCCCTTCATATCTGACAGACTACTACTCTCCCCAGCTTCAAAGCCTTCTTCAAATCCCATCTCTTTTAAGAAAGGCTTTCCCTGACTAAATCTCATTTCCCTACTTGCCCTTCCTTCTGCATCACTTATGCACTGATACACTTATACCCCCAAAGCACTTGATATTCACCCCACTCTCAGCCCTATAACACTGTTCTAGATGTTAAGCTCTTTGTGGACAGGGCTCATGTCTACCAACTCCATTGTATTACACTCTCCCAAGTGCTTAACTGCTATAAGTACCGTTGATTGACGGATTGTATGTGACAGGGTAGAAATGAAGCACCCTGTTGAGTTTGCAAAGACTAAAAGAAAAGTTTTTTACTGTCTGAAATATTACCCTTGAGCCTAATTCTTACCTTTGTGAGGTGTCTTAAGTCCTAGATTCATACCTTATGGAGGTGGACAGAACACCCTCCCATCTCTGTCACAGAGCAGAGAGATACTGTTCTCAAGAAGCAACATCCAGGGAATAGCCAGGGATGTGATTAAGTTTAAAGGAGTGCCACAAGCTACAATTTTAAAGGACAACACAATGTTAAAATGAATCAAGGCTTTTAGACTAATTCATTTTAGCCTCTACTTACCCTCTTGCAAGAACGTAGAGGGGTTCCACAGGCTCTTGTGAAAGGCTGGTCATTGGAAAAGCGCAATTGTTCATATTTTCCATATTTCGTGCACCGTGTGTGTGTTGAACTGGGAAATAATGCGTGAAACGATTCACTCAGCTTTAGTGGAATTTTAACTGAATCTAGAAATCTCTTTAAGAAACACATTTCTATTTAATGAACTTCATCCAAGCTTGTCAATATTAACAGCCGTGCTAAGGAAGGCTCTGTTACCACATTTCCCTTGATAATGTCACACAGTAATGAGACACACAGTTAGGAAAGTCCACTCTAATCCCAGTTTGCAAGAATAGCAGAATTTCTATAGACGTGATCCCTTAAAATGAAGGAATGATGGTAAAACTTCACTCAGAAATGATCGGGTTGGACACAGTCCATGTCCCACATGGGACTCACAGTCTTAACCCCCATTTTATAGATGAGATAAATGAGGAACAGAGAAGTTAAGTGACTTGACCAAGGCCACACAGCAGACAGGTGGCAGTGTCAGGATTAGAACCCAGATCCTCTGACTCTCAGGCCCACGCTCTTTCCATTGCACCACACTGCTTCTACAGTCTAAGCCTACCTGTAATTTATTTAAGTACCTGCCTCCCCCACTAGAGTGTAAACTCCTCAAGGGCAGGGATCACATGTAATAACTGTATTGTACTCTCCCAAGTTTTTAGGGCTGTTCTCTGCACAAAGTGTTCAATCAATACTACTGAGTGCTTGATTGATTTAGGCAGACATAGGTGGTCTTCTCATCTTGGAATTCTGCCTACAATTACCTCCGATTAATCACAGATCTCCCTATCTTCAAAGGCCTCTTTCTCCAGACTTAAGCACTAACTCATGTAAATATCCCCTTTTCCTCTTTCCTCCTAGCTGTAAATCACTTCGATGTCTGCCTCCCGACCGCAGTAGAATATATGCTCCTTGAGGGCTGGGATCATATGTAGAAACTCTGTTCTAAGTGTAGTTCTTGGCACACAGTAGGCAATCAGTGAATACCGCAATTGATTATTTGTTTGATTTTAGTTTTGGTCTTGCAAAAGACAATTATAGCATAGTTGATGATTTTCCTTCCTCTATAATCATTATTTTTAGTTCATAAAATGACATTTCATTTGATCTAATACTATGATAGTTTCTTTTTAGAAAGTGAACCTTCACTTTTAGAATTCAAGCCATTCAGTAATGGACCTTTAGTCGGTGGATTTGTATACCGAGGCTGCCAGTCTGAAAGACTTTATGGAAGTTACGTGTTTGGAGACCGTAATGGGTAAGTCCCCTGAAATTACAATTTATGATTTTAAAAAAATATATATTGGATAACATCCATTGACTAGGATTCAAGGTTATTCTAATAACCATTTCCTGATTTTTAGCAATAGAGGACACAAATTTACTTTGTAGCCCCCAAGGTACTAAAAGTTACTCTTTGGAAATTTTCAGTCTGAGTGGGAATCTCTTGTTATGGTGCCTGAAAGAGTAGATTCATGCCTTCGTCCATACTTTTGGTAAATGGGATTCCCTTAGAATGATCAAAATTGGAGTGTTCAGTTCCTGAATGTTTTGCATGAACAGTGAAGTGGGGTTTTTTTTTGCCAGATTAAAGATTTCACGTAGTGTCTTTGCCAGTTTATTGGGACGCTGGGCAACCGAACTCAGTTTGTGTCTGCAAGGACGGATGTTGACAGCATTCTTTGAAAGTTTAATTTTGTTTTCATTCTAAGCAAGTCACAGTTTTGCGGATGATAGGAGACGCTCTGTTTGGAAGCCAAATTGAACCCCCTGTTTCCCTTTTCACGGGCCTACAGGCACACTGCAAAGCTGATAGGCTTGATCTCTGGAAAGAACTAGAGAGGTATACTGATCCCATTGCTCTTCCCCCTGCCCTTCTCTCTGATTAATAGAGCAGCATGGAATCTAGTCCTGGAGAGGAAGTGTCATGCTCTGGATGAAGGGGAGGGCTTTACCCAAATTCAGGTACTCGTAGCGCCCCCTCACCCCCCCGAGAAAAGTATATTTTTAAATATTTTCATTCCACATTGGAATTTCAGTATTCAGGGTTCATGCAAGGTTGGGGTTGTTGTATCTTTCCCCTCAGAGATCAGCATATATAGCACACAGTCTGTTGATTAAAATTGTAATTCTTACTAGTCTATACTTTGTTTTCTATGCAAACGCAATAAAAAGTTATTTGGTGTGTTTCTCTTGCAGAAATTTTTTAACTCTCCAACAGAGTCCTGTAACCAAGCAGTGGCAAGAGAAACCACTCTGTCTTGGCAGCAGTGCTTCCTGTAGAGGATTCTTTTCAGGTCACATATTAGGATTTGGAGAAGATGAATTAGGTATTGTACAAATACTCATATTGAATTGCTACCTCTCTTTTTACTCCTCATGTTCTAATATGGCTAGTCGAAGAGGAGTGTCAGATAATCTCCTCCCATTTCACCTTTGACAAATTAACTCTTGGAGCAGAGAACAATATAGCCTTTGCTTGCTGTAGAGACACTAGATGGTCATATCGAGGCTTCTGTTTCAGGATGGATTCACACTTTTAATTTCCAAGTAGTCCGTCTGCAATGCAGCTGTTTCTCGAACAGGGTGGGCGTATGTCCTAGAAAGAGGGAAAACATTTGAGGTTAGAAAATGGTGTGCCTATGAGGGGTTGGCTGGGAGAGGGGGTAGAGGGTATGACAGCAGGTTTCTAGGCATATTCAGCCACCCAGGGATAGAGGGCTTTCCTATCAAGAGGAGATAGAAGCAGTATTAGCGAGGCAGTGAGCACACAAATGTGTGTGATCAGCTTTTAGATTTGTAGCGAAGGGATCTAAAAACTTTCACAAAACCCTTAAAAGTGGTTGGAGGCTGTGCTCAGCATCCTTTCAAAGGCATTGTTATCTCCAACAGTGCTCTGTAAACAGGATGGCTCAAATACAGTAGAGTTAAGTGCTCAGGATAGTCTCTGGCACTTAGTAAGCACTTAACAAATGCCCTTTAAAAAACATGATTGATCACCTAGAACAACCACTTCCTAACAAGATAGGGATATCCTTCCCATCGCCAAAGCTGAATTATCCCCAAAAAGCCTCACATGCTAATTTGCAACACACCATTAGAGCGTTCAAGAGCATATCAACCCTCCTATAGACATGGAAAATACAGAGGTACGCATTAGGTGTCTCTTTTCCCTGGCTAAGTAACATAGTAGAAGCATTTATGCCCACTTAGTATGATGCCCTGTACTAGGAGCTTGAGCAATACGGAATAATGAAGTGACATTTTCCTTGCCCACAAAAAGAGGCAGTCTGGCCTTGTGGAAAGAGCAGGGAGCTGGGAGTTAGAGAGCCTGGGTGATCAATCAATCAATTGTATTTATTGAGCACTTACTGTATGCAGAGCATTGTACTAAGCGCTTGGGTGAGTTCAATATAACTATTTAACAGAGTTGGTAGACACATTCCCTGCCCACAGTGAATATACAGTTTAGAGAGGGACAAAGACATTAATATAAATAAATTAGGGATATGTACATACATGAGAAACAGCGTGGCTCAGTGGAAAGAGCATGGGCTTTGGAGTCAGAGGTCAAGGGTTCAAATCCCGGCTCCACCAATTGTCCGCTGTATGACTTTGGGCAAGTCACTTAACTTCTCTGTGCCTCAGTTACCTCATCTGTAAAATGGGGATTAAGAGTGTGATCCCCACTTGGGACAACCTGATCACCTTGTATCCCCCCCAGCGCTTAGAACAGTTCTTTGCACATAGCGCTTAACAAATGCCATCATTATTATTATTATTATGCTGAGGAGGTGCAGGGGTGAATAAGGGAGCAAATCAGGTGACACAGAAGAGAGTGGGAGAAGAGGAAATGAAGGCTTAGTCAGGGAAGGCTTCTTGGAGGAGATATGCCTTCAGTAAGGCTTTGAAGGTGGGGAAAGTAATTATCTGTCGGCTATGAAGAGGGAGGGTATTCTAGGCCAGAAGCAGGATGTGGGCGAGAGCTTGGCAGTGAGATTCATTCAATCGTATTTATTGAACACTTACTGTGTGCAGAGCACTGTACTAAGCGCTTGGGAAGTACAGATTGGCAACATGTAGAGACAGTCCCGATCCAACCACGGGCTCACAGTCTAAAAGAGCTCAATGTACAGTGAGTAGATTGGCATTAGAGGAGTGAAGTGTGCTGGCTGGGTAGGAGAGCAGTGAGGTGAGGTAGGAGTGGGCAAGGTGATTTGAGTGCTTTAAGGCTGATAGTAAAAAGTTTCGTTTGATACAAAGGTGGATGGACAATCAGTGGAGGCCCTTGAGGAGTGGACAAACATGGACTGAACGTTTTTGCAGACATATGATCCAGGCAGCAGAGTGAAGTATGGCCTGGAGTGAGGAAAGTCAGGAAGCAGGGAGGTTATCAAGGACACTGATGCAGTAGCCAAAGCAGGTTAGCATAAGTGCTTGAAATTACACGGAAGCAGTTTGGATGGATAGGAAAGGGTAGATGTTTAGCGAGGTTGTGAAGGTTGAATTAATAGGATTTAGTTATAGATTTAATACATGGGTTGAATGCGAGAGATCAGTTGAGGAGACCACCAAGGTTACGGGCTTGTGAGATAGGAAGGATGGTAGTGCTGTCTACAATGACAGGAAAACCAAGTAGAGGACAGGGTTTGGGTGGGAAGATAAGAAGTTCTCTTTTGGACATGTTACTTTTGAGGTGATGGCAGGACATCCAAGTAGAGATGTCTTGAAGGCAGGAGGAAGTGTGAAACTGCATTGAGGGAAAGAGATCAGGGCTAGAGATGGTAGATTTAAGAACCATCTTGGCAGCTGTGATCTTGGGCAGGTCACTTAACTTCAGTGTGCCTCATTTTCCTCCTCTGTAAAATTGGGATTCAATACCCGTTCTCTCTTCCACTTAGACTGTGAGCCCCATTAGGGACAGGGACTGTATCCAACCTGATTGTCTTGTACCTACTGCAGCTCTTAGTGAAATGCTTGGTACATAGAGACAACTGAGGGAATATTTCCCAGATCTTTCTTCCCTTACTTTACATCTTTTCAGACACACCCAAAAAGGTACAGGTTTGAGATTGATGCAATCCTGCCTCACAGAAATCCTACCTGCCCTGTACAGCTAGACTATCTTATGGGGAAAAAAAACTTTTGAAGGCATAGGCAGATATCAAAATTTTCTTTCTTAGAATAGGCACCAGTAATGAGTGATTTCTATCCATATCTATCCAACTCTACTTCTATTTCTTAGCTCCACACACTTCGCTCTTCTGGTGCCAACCTACTCTTTGTTCCGTGATCTCATCTTCCTCATTCATTCAGTCGTATTCTCACTGCCGACTGTCACCCACGTCCTGCCTCTGGCCTGGAATGCCGTCCCCTTTATATCCAACAGATGATCACTCTCCCCATCCTCAAAGCTTTATTGTAGGCACATCTCCTCCAAGAGGCCTTCCATGAGTAAGCCCTCATTTCTTCTACCCTCACTCCCTTCTGCATCGCCCTAATTTGCTCCCTCTACTCACCACCCCCTCCAGTCCCACAGCACTGATGTACATATCTGTAATTTATTTATATTAATGTCTGTCTCCTCCTCTAAACTGTAAACTCATGGGCAGGGAATGTGTCTACCAACTCTTTTGTAATGTACTTTCCCAAGTGATTAGTACAATGCTCTGCATGCAGTGCTCAATAAATATGATTGATTGAACTGTGGAGTGTCTGTAATGGGATTCTGTCTTTCACATCTCCATCCCAGACCCTATGCATACATTACTACTGCTGTGCCACAGCCATGTCAGTATGAGCAGAAGCGTTGATGCCAAATTGACAGCCCTAAAGTAAAATAAAATGGATTTACTTAGTTTTTTAGGTCTAAAATAGAAAATACCAGTCTGGAGAAACACATAGAAGAGATTTGGAAAGAAAGGCTAGAATCCGGGAGAGCCAGCTAGATTTATGGATCGTTTATAAATCATGTGATCCAGGAAGCAATTTAATTTTCATGGTCAAGCAGCTTCCCCATTTTACTTCCTGTAACCAGTTGAAATTTCCAGATAATAATGGTAATAATAATGTACTATTATACTCACAGTCTGGCAGTGAGTATAAGAATTAGAACTTGTGAAGTTTTTTTTAATAAGAATTTTTGCAAGTGTAACTGCAGAGTATGGGACCACAGTTGATAATATTCTGATTTCTAACTCAACTTCGTTTATTTTCTCCTACAGGTGAGGTTTACATCTTATCAAGCAGTAAAAGTATGACCCAGCCTCACAATGGAAAACTGTATAAGATTTTTGATCCTAAAAGGTAAGCATTTTTCATATGTATTTGAGTCCGCCAAAAGCAACCATGTTTTAGTTATGTCAAATTAATCACAAGGAAATTAACTGAAATGAGCGATAAAGGTAAGCATTCACTGACAGACTCTACAACCTCTGTTGCAAAGAGGATAAGTTTATTAACTTTAGGCAGTTTTATTGTGATCTCCACATTGTCAGGTAACCAGCTCTTTCATTGGCTAAATGTGTGGCCTCCACTCTAGCATTGTCAGTTTCAGTTTTTCAATTCATAAAAATAATTGTTTACTTCACAGATAAGTGGTAATGATAGTTAATGTAGTAGAGGTCAAAGGTCTTTGAACTTGTGGATTGAAAGGTGCCGTGGCCTAAGGGAAAGAGCATGGGTTTGGGAGTCAAGGGAAGAGGGTTCTAATCTCAAATCTGCCACTTGCCTGCTGTGTGACCCTGGGCAAGTCACTTTACTTCTCTGTGTCTCAGTTTTTTCACTCTGTAAAGTTGGGACTCAATACCTGTTCTCCCTCCTTCTTAAACTGTGATGTCCTATGTGGGACAATGATGATGTCTGACCTGATTATCTACCCCAGCACGTAGAATAGTGCCTCACACATGAAAAGCATTTAACAAATACCATCATCATCATGATAATGATGTAAAATCCAAGATTCCCTGCTGTTATTTACCGTCAGGACAAAACCTAATGGGCTAAATTAATCTCGGTGTACCCGTAACAGAGTGACAAGTGTTATTTTAAGGTCTTTTGCACAGTGCTATATAGATCTGACCATATTTTTGAAATGGTTCTGAGTTCTGGGACACCTCATAGAACTTAACCAATATTTCCCTAAGGAATTTGATTATAATCCCTTCCCCTCCCCTGGAAGAGCAGCCTTTTTTTAATCTTGGAATTATGTCACATGTCACCCCTATGAGTCACACATGCTTTCTGCATTGATTTATCAGAGCCAATTTTATCATCCAATGCTGGAAGATACTAGTCCAATTTCTGAGTCAAGACAGTAAATGATATCAGAAAAGAAAAAGTGCAAGTTCTTGTTAAACCCATAAACAAGTTTTCCCTTGTGAAGAGTAATTCCAGGGAAGCGAGTAGTTTTCTGACTAGAGGAGCTGAAGCAGTCTAAGTGAATAATGAATCTGTCTTTCTTCTGTCTTTAACACCTTCTTTCCTATGGAAACAGATATGTCCCCATATAAATACTAGGTTGCTTCAATAAAATACACACCCTCTTGGTAATTACTACCCCTAGCACTTAAGCTATTATCTTGAGTTTACATTCACTGTGTACCCAATGAATTAATCAGCTGAGATTTATTGAGCACTTACTGAATGCACAGCACTGTATTAAGCACTTGGGAGGGTACGGTACAATAGAGGCAGAAGACAGGATCCCTACCCTCAAGGAATTTACAATCGAAATGAAATAAATTACAGATAGGGTAAGCGGCTGAGTATAACGATAGGTTCACTAAGGAGGTGGGGTGAGTTTCAAAGTGCTCAGTGGGTACAGTCCCAAGTTCATAGGCGAAATAGAGACTAGCTTGGGGAGATGGGGGAAGGCTTCTAAGAGAAACTATGGTTTTAGTAGGGCTTTGAAGGTGGGGATTGTGGTGGCCTGATGGGTGTAAAGAGGAAGGTAGTACCACACCAGAGGGATTATGTGAGGAAGGGGTTGATGAGAAGATTGAGGAGGATCAGTGAGTAGGTTGGCGTTAGAGAAGTAAAGTATAAGGATTAGATTATAGTGGGAGATCAGTTATATATGGCAGGAGCGGGAGAACTGGTTTGGTGCCTCAAAGCCAGTGATAAGGAGTTTCTGTTTGATGTGGAAATAGATGGGCCCACTCAGGAAAAGTAGGCGCATACCGTGGTTACTTTATTTACTAATGATTGGAAAAGGAGTTTTCTCTTTGGGACTAGAGACAAAAATTCAGATAATTGATGACCACCAACTTCGTGGTAAAAGAATCAGAAATAAACATATAATTGTATATAATGCATAAATTACAGGCAAATGCTAATGATAATAATTTCTGATGAACTAATTAAAAAATGGATGTTGCTTCTTCAGGCTCTTAGGCAACTGAACATTGAGTGTCCGCTTTAATGGTATTAATACTTTTCCCTTCTCTCTCCGTGACCTCCTCCCCTCATGCTTGCTCTCTTCATTTGAATTGTTTAGTCTTGGTTTGAGTTTTGGTGAATTTTACACCTTAAATCCATTATTAGGATCTAATTACTGAGGCTGCCTTACGTGACCTTGGCTTTTGTGTTTCGTGACCTTGGCTAGTAGGGTGGTCTCCAAATGACATACCTGAGAGGCCAGACCTCCCATTACTGTGCTTCTGCTTAGTTATTTCATGTGGGGGGCAAGGGTGAAGATTTGTGTTTGGTTTCAGGGGAGAAGAAATTAGAGTCTTAAAGACACTGTCCTTGGGCATAGGCATAAATTAAAAATTCAGCTGATTGTGGCAAAGCAACCACTTTTCCATAAACATTTGGTGAGAAACCCATGCTGTTTTGATATGGGCACCAAAGTTTATTATTGTAGTATTTCTCCTCAGATGAGTTGAAGTTATATAAGCAGACACTTCAGCATGTGAACAATGTTACATTTGAAACACTAGCTAATTGGTTGAGCATAGTAGCATTCAGGTGCTATGCTTCAGACTTGCATCTTTTTCAAAAGCTTTCGAGAAGTTTTAACACAATGCTTATTTGCAGAACCAGCTAATGTGATTCTAAATAATTATCTCCTCATAGGAAAATCTAGTCACAACGAACTCTGCGTTTAAAGAGGGATTCTAGATTTGCTCACGGTTTCATACATATCAACCATATCAAATACTATGCTCTGTAGGGCATATAGTAGGACTAATATCCTTGCTGACTTTGTGATTTATGTCCATTTCTGCATCAGCATGATAGATGCTAGCAGCCGCTTACTGGGATCTCACAGTGGTATTCAGCTAAAGACTGGCCACCGAGTTGCCAACTTGCCAAATTTCCAGTCATGTGAACAGTTTTATATGGCTACCAATGGGTTGCACTGGGATGTGTGACCTTTGGGTATTTGCTATTCACCCCACCCTCAACCCCACAGTACTGATGCAAATACCCATAAAGTAAATATTATAAATTATATATATTCATGTGTCTCCCCAGCGTGGCTCAGTGGAAAGAGCCCGGGCTTGGGAGTCAGAGGTCGTGGGTTCTAATCCGGCTCCGCCACTTATCAGCTGTGTGACTTCACTTCTGTGCCTCAGTTACCTCATCTGTAAAATGAGGATGAAGACTGTGAGCCCCATGTGGGACAAAGTGATTACCTTGTATCTCCCCCAGCACTTAAAACAGTGCTTGGCACCTAGTAAGCGCTTAACAAATGCCACAGTTATTATTAAACTTTAAGCTCGATGAGGGTAGGGAATGTCTCTACCAACACTGTTACATCATACTCTCCCAAGTGCTTAATACAGTGCTCTGCACGCACAGTGCTCAGTAAATACCTTTGATCATACCAAATCAACTGAATTGGATGTCCAGATCAGAGAGCACTGGGCCATTTATACCCACGGGTTGGAGCATTGAATAAGGAAATGAATGGTCTATTATGTAATTTAAATGCTACTTTACTGGGAAAACTGAGAAACAAGGCAAAGTAATTGATCCAAGGTCACTTGGGGGTTAACAGGCCACCAGGGAATGCTCAGTCCTTCCAATTTCCCTCTGAGATTTTTCTAGCCAAAGCCTGCCAAAAGAGATTACTACCCCAAAGCCGTTTGGGCATTTTCCTGATGGCCAGACTTCTGATTTGACCTTGTTGCCAGAGAGGAGATGGAGAGGAGGATAGAATGTGACTTAGACGATGAGCCCCCTCTGCTTGACATGTAGTGAACACTTCACAAATATCACAATTATTACAGTGAGAGCAGCCTCATATCTATCCCTTCCAAAGGAAGCTTTATCTGTCTAGCCTACTGGTTGGAGGAAACCTGATCATGTTGGTCAGTGTAGGGAAGAATCTACCTGAACATCAATCCTGCTTCATGCAGACTGGAACACCCTAACCTTGCCAGTTTAGGGTTTTCTCTATTTCATATGCAGAGGCCAGTCGAAGCAGAACAGTGCACCCAAATCATCATCCCATGGCATCAAAGGAGGGATATGGGCTAACTCAGAACCAACAGTAACCTCCAGGAGCTCTACCTCTGGTGCTTCTTTGGTCTAGTAAGCCTGGGAGGACAATTTAACCTAAAATATATATGGAAATCTCTCTATACCCTGAACCTAAAAGGAGATCATTGATTTCTAGCACCTTGTGCTGTGAGCCTGTATTCATAAAATTGCTAGTTTGGTAGCTGGCTTTGGGAGAGGATCCAGTTATATGTTGCCAACTTGTACTTCCCAAGCGCTTAGTACAGTGCTCTGCGCACAGTAAGCGCTCAATAAATACGATTGATGATGATGATGATCCAGTCAATGCTAGTGGATAAAGCTTGGCGTAAGTAATCTGGTTACTAAACTCCACTCTGCTGCCGATAGATTGTGTGGCCCTAGGCGAAGCTCGTAATTTCTTTATTTACTGAGCTCTTCTGAAGAAAGCAACTCTACAAATCGCAGGTGGCATTATAATCATTAGTAGTTTAATTCCAAACCTTTAAGGGTTACAGTTGACCATTTCCCTTACCTTTCAGGTTATGATGGCTTGCTGCTGCTAATAATAATAAGATTTGTTAACTGCCTACCACGTGCCAAGCATTGTACAAAAAGCGGGGTTAGATACAAGATAATCAGGTCCCACGTGGAGCTCACAGTCTGAGGGAGAACAGATATGAATGAATCCCTGTTTTGAAGGTGAGGGAACTGAGGCACAGAGGAGTTAAGTGACTTCCCCAAGGTTGCACCCAGGCCCTCTGATTGCCAAACTTGTACTCTTTCCACTAGGCCACTCTGCTTCTAAATGTCTCCGGTGCTAATAATGTATGATTTCAGGATGTTCATTTTGATCCTTATGTGATATTTTGGGATTCACTTCCAAATTAAGTACACATTCTAGGTAGTCCCTGCAGGCAGGTTGGTAAGGGTATTTAATTCAGCAGCAGAAAGACAACTCCAGGGGATTTTTACACAAATGGTCTGAAGATTTCATCAGTTGTTGGCAACTATAATTGATTTTTTTGCCTTAGGTAGACCCAAGTGGGAAAAATAACTTCACTTCGTCTGAACTATTCCCAGTGCTATTTCTTGAAAGTATTTAAAGAGCAACATTATTTTAAATCATAACTGTAGCATGTCAGTACATCGGGTGTTATCTCTGTTACCTACTCATAATGCCAAAACCATTCCTAAAAGAGGCCTATGAATTAATAATCTTTGCAAAATCTAGACTTGAGTGTTTCCTTTTTCAGAACTTATTTACCCCCACAAAGTCTTTCCTAACCCCTTTAGGAAGAGTCTTTTTTCCTCTCATTTAATCAGTCCACTACTGCATTTTTTTTTTAAATCTTCATCTTACTGTTTGTAATAATGGCTACGAAAGAGACTTCGGTTGTTTATCGCTTTATAAGGGAAAACAGTTCAGTTTATCTTTCGCTTTTATTCTGAAGTCAGCGAATCCCTCTTCCAGCCTACAGAGTCATACATAATAGAGCAGCTTTAGCCCAATAAGCCAGTCTTTTCCCAATTCACAGTCAAAGTTTTATGCAAGTGGCCCCCCTCAGTTGATAAATTCCCACAGTGCCTGTTGACCCAGCTGCCAAGTGCTCATGGAGCAGGTGTTGTTTTCACGACCACCCTGACAGTAATACAAACTGTTTAGCAGTTCCATTGACCTCTTAACTATTAACATCGAGATGCAGGCCCCACTGGGAGCTAGTTTTCAAACATGACAGAATTTCTTAGGATTAGAGGTCATGAGCAAGACTCTGCTTGAATGTATTTATTCAGTGTTACGAATTAAAAACCTCGAAACCAAATAGCATTTTTTGTGCACCATTACCTGGCATCTAACATCCTTTATTGATCAAATATATGTTTATAATGAAGAGAGCAAATCATAAAAAAGTGAAGCATTTTACAGTCATAACCTGATGTGAAAAACACTGCAAAGGCAGGATGTTTCACACGTCTGTGAATAGGGTGATATGATCTTTTGGTGAAAATGTACCGTACATACCCGTGGGCATTTGTATGGAGCTGTTGCTCCAATCGGTTGTATTTATTGGGCACTTACTGTGTGCAGAGTACTGTATTAAGTGTTTATTATATAACAATATAACAGATACATTCCGTCCCGCATCAAGCTTACAGTCTAGAGGGGGAGACAGACACCAATATAAATAAGTTACGGATCACTCCGTCTCTGTACCTCAGGATCCTTGACTGCAAAATGGAGATCAGTACCTTTGCTCCCTCGTACTTAGACTGTGAGCCCCATATGGGATCTGATGACCTTTTGTCTAACCCAGTGCTTAGATGGCATAGTAAACCATAGGAGAAGCAGGCTCAGTGGAAGGAGCATGGGCTTTGGAGTCAGAGGTCATGAGTTCAAATCCCGGCTCTGCCAATTGTCAGCTGTGTGACTTTGGGCAAGTCACATAACTTCTCTGTGCCTCAGTTACCTCAACTGTAAAATGGGGATTAATACTGTGAGCCCCCTGTGGGACAACCTGATTACCATGTAACCTCCCCCGTGCTTAGAACAGTGCTTTGCACATAGTAAGCACTTAATAAATGCCATCATTATTATTATTATTATAAACGCATAACAAGTACTCTAAAAATACTTAAAAATAGCAATGATTTCAAAGTACATTGTATACATTACATAAGGCTATATCTATGAGGAAATACTAGATTAAAGATTTCTGAGGGCAGATTTTATTCCTTTGCAATGTGATATAGTCATTCATTCAATCGTATTTATTCAGTGCTTACTGTGTGCAGAGCACTGTACTAAGCACTTGGGAAGTACAAGTCGGCAATATATAGAGACGGTCTCTACCCAACAACGGGCTCACAGTATATGACCCCAGCAGTCCAAGGGTAAAACCTGTTTTGTGGGCTCAAGTTCTTTAAAATCATCTCATTAGTTTTAAAATCTCCTATAGTAAATATACAATTCATTCCAAATGGCAAATTGTGAGTTGTTGTCAAAATGTGTTTAATAAAGATGGAATGAAGTGCAGGGTGGCATAACCTCAGTGTGAATTCAGTGCTCCTGGAATAAAGTCTATTAGTGTCTACTTGAAAACAGACCAAATAACCACATTATGAAGAACCCTACATTATTCCCCCTTGTCCCCCCTCCATCCCCCCATCTTACCTCCTTCCCTTCCCCACAGCACCTGTATATATGTATATATGTTTGTACATATTTATTACTCTATTTATCTTGTACATATCTATTCTATTTATTTTATTTTGTTAGTATGTTTGGTTTTGTTCTCTGTCTCCCCCTTCTAGACTGTGAGCCCGCTGTTGGGTAGGGACTGTCTCTATGTGTTGCCGACTTGTACTTCCCAAGCACTTAGTACAGTGCTCTGCACACAGTAAGTGCTCAATAAATACGACTGATTGATTGATTCCTTCTGTTGTTATTAATGAAATCTAGTTCTATCAATCAGTTGTATGTATTAAGCGCTTACTATATGCAGAGCACTGTACTAAGAACTTGGGAGAGTACAACAGAATTAGCAGACACTTCCCTGCTTGCAGTCTATTATTTATTAATATGACTAAGTAATTTATAATATGTAATTTTAAGTAATGTACATAGGTGCTGTGGGTTGGGGGTGGGTGTCCAAGGGACATGGATTGAAGTTTACAGATGACGCAGAAGGGAGAGCGAGCCAGGGAAAATAGGGCTTAATTGGGGAAGGCCCCTTGGAGGAGATTTGACCTTGGTAATGCTTTGACGGTGGAAAGAGTAGTGGTCCCGAGTATATGTAGGGGAAGGATGTGGAAAAAGGGTCGGAAGCAAGGTAGACGAGTGGATGGGCAGTCATTGGAGGTTCTTGAGGAGTTGGGTGACATGAACTGAACGTTCTTGTTGACAAATGATTTATGCAGCAGAGTGGAGTGTGGACTGGAGTGGAGAGAGACAGGAGGTCAGCGAGAAGGCAGATGCAGAAGTCAAGCTGGGGTAGGATAAGTGCTTGGATCAGCAGGGTAGCAGTTTGGCTGGAGAGGAAAGGGCAGATTTCTATTACATTTATATCTCCGGAAAATATAACAGAACCCAGAACATCAAAAATCCTGCGGAATTGCGTCTGAATGTGGATTTTATTTCTATAAGCACCATAATGTGTGTTAGTAACCAAAATCATGTCACTGCACTTAAGAAAAAAATATAAAAGGTGGAATCATTCAATAATAATAATATAGTATTTGTTAAGCACTTACTTTGTGCCAAGCACTGTTCTAAGCACTAGGGGAGGTACAAGGTAATTAGGTTGTCCCACGTGGGTCTCACAGCCTTAATCCCCATTTTACAGATGAGGGAACTAAGGCACAGAGAAGTTAAGTGATTTGCCCAAAGTCACACAGCTGACAAGGGTAGGGACTGTCTCTATATGTTGCCAACTTGTACTTCCCAAGCGCTTAGTACAGTGCTCTGCACACAGTAAGCGCTCAATAAATACGATTGATGATGATGATGTGGCAGAGCCGGGATTCGAACTCATGATCTCTGACTCCCAAGCCCGTGCTCTTTCCCCTGAGCCACGCTGCTTCAAGACACATAAATATCCAATTTTTGCAGATAGACTGTAAGACAGAGAGACTTTAATTTGAGGAAATAGTTTCTTACAGTTGATATTGAGAACAAATTGATCTGTATTCATCTGCATTTTGAACAGAAAAGATGCTAAACTGTAAAAGCAGTAACCCATTCAGCTTATTCAGAATATAATTCACAGACACATCTGTGCCCACAACATAGTAAGCCCTTAACAAATACCATAAAAAAAATCTCAAGTATCGGACCTGGTTTTGAGTCTTTTTAACCCCATTTGCAGGCCTGCGTGGGATAAGCCAGACTGGAAGATCTGCCCATAAAGTTTTGTGGCCAAAAGCAGTAGCTTGGTATCCAGAAACCCATGGTAGCACTAGCCCCTTGTGACCTCCCTGGAGTTGATCCTTGGGACTCCTAAGGTGAACTTCAAAGCCCTTCAAAATATGTGAGACATAAACTCAGTAGTAGAACACAGGATGATGAAAGTGTTGAATTTCGTGACTGAAAATTATTTAAAATTGGTTTTATGAACAAACATGTATTGTCATATGCTTCCCTTCAACTGCCACCTTTATGTGGATGATTCCCAAATCTACATCTCTCTCCTTCTCTGCAGTTTCATATTTTCTCCTGCCTTCAGGACACCTCTATTTGGATATCTTGCCGACACTTCAAACTTAATATGTCCAAAGCAGAAGTCCTCATCTTCCCATGCAAACACTGTCCTCCCCATGATTTTCCCATCACAATAGCACCATCATCCTCCCTGTCTCACAAACCTCTATTATTGGCATTATCCTCAACTCATCTCTCTTATTCAACACCAATATTCATTTCGTGGCTCAGTGGGAAGAGCACGGGCTTTGGAATCAGCGGTCATGGGTTCAAATCCCGGCTCCGCCAACTGTCAGCCGTGTGACTTTGGGCAAGTCACTTAACTTCTCTGTGCCTCAGTTACCTCATCTGTAAAATAGGGATTAAAACTGTGAGCCCCCCATGGGACAACCTGATCACCTTGTAACCTCCCCAGCGCTTAGAACAGTGCTTTGCACATAGTAAGCGCTTAGCAAATACCATCATTATTATCTGTCACCACATCCTTGTCAGTTCTACCTTCTCAACATCATTAAAATCTGCCCCTTCCACTCCATTCAAACTGCTACTCCGCTGATCCAGGCACTTATTGTATCCCGTCTTAACTATTGCATTAGCCTCCTTGCTGACCTCCTTGTGTCCTACCTCTCCCCACTCCAGTCCTTATGTTACTCTTCTGCCCGGATCATTTTACTACAAAACCTTTCAATCCATGTTTCCCCACTCCTCAGGAACCTCCAGTGTTTGCCCATCCACCTCTGCATCAAACAGAAACTCCTTATGATCGGTAAAAGCACTCAGTCACCTGGCCCCAGCCTATCTTACCTCACTGATTTCCTACTAAATCCCAGCCCGCACGCTTCATTCCTCCACCATCAATCTGCCAACTATACCTCGGATCTCGTCTGTCTCAGTTCCCACCTCTTGCCTTCATCCTGCCTCCGACCTGGAACTCCCCGGTTACTTTTTTCAGGTTAATAACCAGACGACATGTCACTGGTGAAATCGTGTAACTCAAAGCGAAAAAATAAAGGGCAGTGAAAATTAAAATAAATCAATGAAAGGGAGGTATTTAAACATTTCTCCCAATTTTAATTGCTGTTTTCTAAGACTCTTTTGTGGGTGATCCTAATTAGAACACTTGCCCACTTGGTTTCAATTATTTTTATGTCCTGTATAGATAAGCAGTCTATTGAATGTTTCAATACTCTGTTTTTATAGAGAGAATTCTAGGGAGCTGATTGGCACAACTCTGCTTTGGCTTTCAGCCCAGAACACAGTAAGCGTAATGGAGCAGGTTGCCATTGGAAGTCACTGTGTTTCTGGGCCCGTGCTCTGAATTATTTATCTCAATTAGAAGTTTCAGCATTACAATATTCAATAAATTCATTCTTTTTGGATAAACTGAATCAGACTCAATACTACTGGGTCTTGTTTTAGTTCAATTGAATATATTTGAGTGGCCAAGGTACCGGGGAAAGCGCTGTACTTCATATTACAGTCAGGTTTGGATTCTGCCACCAGGGGGCAGAAGTCCTCGGAGGAAAGTGGCACAGATAATAATGATGGTGGTGGCATTTGTTAAGCGCTTACTATGTGCTAAGCACTGTTCTAAGCGCCGGAGGGGGATACGAGCTGATCAGGCTGTCCCACGTGGGGCTCACAGTCTTAATCCCCATTTTACAGATGAGGTCACCGAGGCCCAGAGAAGTTAAGTGACTTGCCCAAGGTCACACAGCTGACAGTTGGTGGGGCCATGACCTCCGACTCCCAAGCCCGTGGTCTTTCCATCGAGCCACGCTGCTTCTCTAATGGAACTACAATGTCAGCTTCCTACAACCTTTACTCCCCATAATCCTGCCGACAACCTCAGGCCAGGGTTTCAACCCTTATTGCCCCACCTTTGTTCTTTTTAGGGTCTAGGGAATATTATATGGATTTTTCCCCTCCAGGGTTCTTGGCCAATATTCTATTCTATTCTCTGAGGGTGGCCTCAGTGAGTGTGGGTGGAGTGGGCTTTTCTCTCTGCTCCTTTATTTTTCCACTCTCTCCACGTGCGTTTGTCCATTTGTGTCTGGTTCATCTTCACTTCGTGTCTTTAACGTGTCATGGCTGGGGGACAGGAGGGGAGGGAGAGGTGCACAATGGGAAGGATGGCCAAGGGGGAATGCCGGGCCCTTTGGATCTTTGAAAGGGCCTTTATTAAAGCCCTCACTGGAAGCCAGGCACTGAACCAAGCGCTGGCAAACATTCAAGCGACGTAAATTGGGCACAGTGTAGTCCATGGCCCCCAGGGGGATGCATAGGAGTCTCCATTTTATAGATGAGGCTACTGAGGTACAGAATGGACTTGCCCAAGGTCACCCAGTAGACAAAGGGAGGAACTTGTTTTGTTGTCTGTCTCCCCCTTTCTAGACTATAAGCCGGTTGTTGGGTAGGGATTGTCTCTATCTGTTGCCGAATTGTACTTTCCAAACGCTTAGTATGGTGCTTTGCACACATTAAGGGCTCAATAAATATGATTGAATGAATGAGTGAATGGCCTCAAGCTCGGCTTCAGGCCCAACTATGTAGATTTTATCCTCACTAGACCTTCCTTCACCACACCAGTGAGCATCCAAAACCTGTGCCCCTGGCCTTTCTCCTTGCCCCAGCCAAGATCCCCAGACCTATCTGGACTCCTGCACTTGGTGGGCACCCCCAGGCCCTGGTGCCAATAGCCTCTTTCTCCTCCACTCTTTCTCCTCCACTCTTTCTCCTCCATTCTTTCCTCCCTCTTTCATCAATCCTTATGTTTTATAAAATAATCTATCAGTGGTATTAACTTAGCACTTTGTGCAGAGCACTGTATTAAACACTTGGGAAAGTGCAGTACAATAGTTAGAAGACAAGATTCCATCCACAGGGACCTTGCAGCCTAGAGGGAGAGACAGACATTAAGAGATAAGGGAAAATGGCAGAGAATAAGGGTATATATAAGTGCTGTGTACTGGGAGGGGGTTGAATATCAGAGGGCTGAAGGGGTACAGATCGGAGTAGGTGAGAGGCAGAGAAGAAATAGCCAGAGAGCTAGAAGGAGAACCAGGAGAGGACAGTGTCATTGAAGCCAAGGTTAGATAGTGTTTCATTCATTCATTCAATCATATTTATTGAGCGCTTACTGTGTGCAGAGCACTGTACTAAGGGCTTGTTTCTAAGCTAGTGTTTCCAGGAGAAGGGGTTGGTCTACAGTGTCGAAGACAGCTGAGAGGTCAAGGAGGATTAGGATGGAGTAGAGGCCATTCAGTTTGGCAAGAAGGGAGTCATTAGTGACCATAGGGAGGGTAGTTTCCATGGAGTGGGGAGGAGGGGGGCAGAAGCCAAATTGCCAGGTCTCAAGGAGAGAATTGGTGGATAGGAAGTGGAAGCAGTGGGTGCAAACATCTCGCTGGAGGATTTTGGAGGGGCTACTAGGAGAGAGTCGGGATAATACCTGGAGGGTACCGTGGGGTACAAGGAAAGTTATTTTAGAAAAATGGATACATAGGCATGTTTGCAAGCAGTGGGTAAGGAGCCGTAGGAAAGTAAATGGTTAAAGATGGGAGTGGAGTGAAAAGGGCAAGGGTTTTGACGGGATGTGAAGAGATGTTGTCAGAGGTGGTGAGATATCTCCTTGAGATACTGCTGGGGTGATGGGAAAGTTGAAAAGGGGACAGGAGGAGGGTGGGACTGTAGAGTGCAGGGGAGATTTTAGAGAAATTATATCTGACTTCAGTTCTATCAATGAAATGGGTGGCAAGATCATTAGAGGCAAGAAATGGGGGATGTGACAGGGTGGGGTTTGAAGGAAGAGTTAAAAGTCTGAAACAGCTAGAGTGGATAATGGTCATGGGAGTTGATAAGGATGGAGAAGTATTGTTGCTGGAGGAGGGGACAGAGTTATAGAAGGTGAGGATGAGTTTGAGATGGACGAGATCAGTCTGGTGTTTGGACTTCCACCAGCAGACCTGAGGCCTTCCCATCACCACACTTAGCCATGGAAGAAACTTCTTTGGAGCAGAGATGACCAGCTGCTGCTCAGGATTTAGGTCCAGGACCTATTCCAGGAGTAACAGAGGATTGCAGACATGGCCATTGGAGTCAGGAGCCATTTTACTACTGTTCCATCTGGGGCCAGAACATTCTTCATCATGTAACACATTTAATTACAAAGCAGAACACATTCTGTATCTTGCTTCTAATATTCTGTTAAGAACAATTCTTGAATTTTGTCCTTGGCGTAGAACTCCAGTAACGTGGCTTGAACAACAGATAGCCTAGAATTGCAGCTGTCCTTGAATTAGTCATGTCAAAAATGTCTAAAAATCTGTATTCAAGAAAGGGTTACAAGCGAAAACCATAGTCATTCCACAAGTGCAGAATGCATGCAGTGCCTTCTAAAGTATTGTATTTCATAAAAAATTTTGAATACTTGAAAGAAGCATGCAGCTACTCTGTTTCATAACACCCATTATTGGGTAGGGACCGTCTCTTCATGTTGCCAACTTGTACTTCCCAAGCGCTTAGTACAGTGCTCTGCACACAGTAAGCGCTCGATAAATACGATTGAATGAATGAATAACATCTACACTTCCATAAAATCCTAACAAGAGCAAACAGTGTTCTTCACATCAGACATTTGGTTACCTCAAGGGGAAAGATATCCAGGTATGCACTTGGATCTGTGACTTTGGGGAATTTGATGTTTGCCCCACCCTCAGCCCCACAGTATTTATGTACATATTTTTAAACTACATATTATAAATCATTTATATTAATGTCTGCCTCCTCCTCTAGACTGTAAGCTCATTGTGAGCAGGGGACATGTCTGCCAACTCTGTTGTACTTTTTCAAGTGCTGAGCACAGTGCATTTGCACATAGTGCTCAATAAATATCATTGATGATGATGATGAGGTATGCACTATGTTTATCCTGCCATCCCAATTAGAATAGAACCACGTGTTCTTTTGAATAAGCAAGTATAAGAATCATGGCAGATAAACCATAATTTTGCTAGTGATTTCTAAACGGGTGCAAATAAATTATTTAGCCAATCACAATGCATCCAGGATCTCGAATTCAGTTCTTCACTGGTCATTTAGTACTGCGTGAAGAATAATTATTAGTTTTTAAATGGTATCTCTAGATAGAATCACTGGAAAACCGATCTGTAGCATCTGGAAACCGTCATCTGTCTTGACCCAGGAGTTGCCAGGGAGAGAATAGTAAGAAACCTTATGTGTCTTGATCCAGCGTGTTCACTGAAGCTCTTGAAAATGATAACATACTATAGGGGAACAATAACAGCTCTTTATTCCGGGAAAGAATTCTTTCCCACATTTTCCTTCTTAGAACAATCTCATCTAGTCCTGATGTCATCCCTGGAGCATCTTCCCATATACGGCCTGTGCTAAAATTATAGTCTTATTTCACAAGCAAAGTAGTATACTGGGGCTTAGCTGGGGAAGGCCTCTTAAAGGAGATGTGATTCATTAGGATGGTTTTGAAGGTGGGGAGAGTGGTGGTCTATTGGCTATGGAGGGGGAGGGAATTCCAGGCCAGAGGGAGAATGTGGGCAAGGGGTCGGTAGTGGAATAATTTGAGGTACCTTGAATAGGTTGGTGTTAGAGGAGTGAAACGTGTTGTAGTAGGAGATCAGCCAGGTGAGGTAAGCTAGCGAGAGCCCAGTGGGTGCCTTAAAAGCATAGGGTATGGTGTTTCTGTTTGATGCAGAGGTGGATGGGCAACCATTGGAGGTTTTTGAGGAGTGGGGAGACATGAGCTGAACTTTTTTTAGAAAAATGATTTGAGCAGCAAAGTACAGACTGGAATGGGAAATGGGACTGGTGGCAAAAGTGGTCAGCAAGGAGGCTGATGCAGTAGTCAAGGCAAGATATGACGTGTTTGGATCAGCATAGTAGCAGTTTAGATGGAAAGGGAAAAGTTTAGTGGTTATGATAGGGCAGGATTTGGCTACTGTTTTAATGGTTGAAAAAGAGATGTCGAGGATAATGCCAACAGTGAGGGCTTGTGAGACAGGGAGGATAGTGGTGCTGTGTATGCAGTGATGGGCAAGCCAGGGAGAGAACAGGGTTTTGGGTGGGAAGGCGAGAAGCTATGTTTTGGACATGTTAAGTTGGAGGCATCAGTGGGGCATACAAGTAGGGATGTCCTGGAGGCAGGAGGAAATGCACGAGTGCAGAGTAGGACAGAGATCACGGCTGGAGAGGTTAAATTGGAAATCATTCGTGTAGAGATGGTAGTTGAAGCCTACCAACTCGATTGAATTGTACTCTGTCAAGCACCTAGTACGGTGCTCTGCTCTCAGAAAGTGCTCAATAAATACTATCGATTGATCGAAAAGCTTCAAGGAAATCTCTACAGCTGTTTTCCCAACCTGGAGCCCCAACAGAGTGAGCTAACACTAGGGCAGCTGCCCCAGAGTCTCAAGGGCAGGGGAGTCTAGGCAGCCAGGTTGGCCCAAAGACTTCCAGGCTTCAGGGACTGGAGTATGGAGCAGAGGCATTGTGAAAGTGGAGGGGGCTTTTAGTGCCCGTGCTCTAGTCCTGGAACTGTGGGTCTTGGGAACAACTTCGGCTTAAGCTGCTCACCCTGTATTGTCTTTATGTTTGCTGATGCTGGGGAACGTTGTCTCCGGGCCCACAGAGCATTTGTGCTGTCCCCGACCCAAAGCATTATGTGCGCAGACCATCTGTGTCGACTTGCTGAGAAAAATGGCATGACGAATGAGAGTATTCTTAAGTTTCCCCAAGAAAGGTGGACTCAAATGAGGGAAACATCTAAGTTTATGTCAAATAAATATCCAGTTTGTTTTCCTAGTATGACTACTATATATTAAGGAACTGAGAGTTACCTCGTCTGTAAAATGGGCATTAAGACTGTGAGTCCTATGTGGGTCAAGGACTGTCTCCAACCCAATTTGCTTCTATCCACCACAGCACGTAGTAGAAGGCCTGACACGTAGTAAGTGCTTAACAAATACCACTATCATCATTATTATTATTATCATTATTTTCTTATTCCTAAAAGTCAATTCTAATGTCTGAGAGGAGCTCAGTAAATGCTAGTAAGAAATGACTAAATGGAAGAGGCAGGAGTACCTGGTGTTGTGTACAGATACAATTTCCACTAGAAACTTTATCTGGGGCTCTTTTCTACACATAAGTCTAACGCTCAATGCCTATTTAGCAATAGTGGCTTTAAAGCATTGTAGACTAAACGTTAGGAAGACAAGCAGCCATTCTCCTCTTTCTGAGCCGTCTGTGGAACCTAGTGTCAGCATGACACCTGAGGATAGAGGATGTTTCAGATTTTTTTCAATCCCATAATAACAATTGTGGTATTTGTTAAGCACTTTATATGGGCCAACCATTTTGCTAACCCCTGAGGTAGGTACAGAATAGGTTGGATATAGTTCCTGTCCCACGTGGAGCTCACTCTCCCTCCACTCTATTACTGGTCAGAAGATTTCCACCAAATCCTAAAATTGTGAAAGGGTGATGGTAGAGTGACAGCAGAGAACAGGATGCTATCACTCCTGGACATTGGTTAGCCTTCTAGGATGTTCTGGGATGTTCTAGGAAACATCCCCACAATCCTGGTGGTCTCTCCCCACAAGTTCAACGTGGTTTTGGATAATAGCAGTAGTAGTAATAGTATTCCGAGCACTCACAGGATGCAGTGCACTGCCCTGATCTCTGGGAAAGTAAAAAATGGAGAAGTAACACATTCCCTGACTGCATGGAACTTATACTGTAATTGGGGAGACAGAGATAAAAATATTTACAAATGAGGTAATCGAAAGAAATAATTGAATGTGCAGTCGACTAAGAGAAGATGGGTATAAATAAAGCCCTAGAATTGGTTGGTGGGCTTGTTGAAAGAGGTAGAATTTTAGGAATCTGAATATGGGAAAAGCTGTGGCCTGTCATATTAAGGGAGGGAGGAAGTTTCAGGTCGGGGGAAGAATGTGAGCATTCTTCATTGAAATCATTGAAATCATTGATATCATTGAAATCATTGCGTTGGGAGTAAAAGTGCTAGTTCCAAAACCCTTTTCATTCCCCTGATCTACCCCCTAATCTGGGGCCATCAAAATCTTTCTCTGTTTGTTTCCAACTGCTGTGTAGTTCACTTAATCATATTTTATGTGCCTTTTCAAACCAATAATCGACTATTAAAGCTTCTTTAACAACAAAAGTTTAATAAAGTCTTCTGTCCCTCTATCGTATCTCTTGATCTAGCAACTTCACCTTCCATAGGCTCTCCTCAAATCACAGCTACTGTTGACTGTTGAAGTGTTGTAAATAAGCACGTTGTGTCATTGACATGGAAATAAATGACAAACCTGGTGTATCATTGTGGCTTACTGAAGACTCTGTCAGGATCAGGGAAATGGTGGCCCATGGCAGAGCCCACATGATGCTATCTGCCAGCTCACACTATATAGTTACTGAAACATGCACTGATAGAAAAAACTCAACACATTCTCCTTTTCTGGACCTTTTAGGGAGAAAATGGTGAAAGGAGATGGGGAGTAGGGCCTGATAAAGGGATCTCATTAAAAAAAATATTTACTTGAAGAAATTGCTTATGGCATTTCCACCACATAGGATTAACATTCCAGAAATAGAACTACAAAGTGTATGCAGGATACAGAATTATATTGAGTCTCTAGCTACGTTTATATTGCCTTAAGGTAGTATGTTACTTGATGAAGGGCAGAAAATACAGTATTTTCTGATAGTACATATTGGACTTTTGTGTGCAATAAACAAATACTTTCCGTGGCATTTTTGCAACTGTACGGTTCAATGTGCCAATGAAACAACTGCAGGTATCATTGAAATCCCGCTATTTTATTATGAAACATTTTTTATCAGTATCCTTATGCCACAGGAACATAAAAAGGTTGTTTGTCTTCAGGGAAGTGAGTTATTTGGCTTAATTGTTTTGTTTATCTCTGAATGGTTGTGTAATTCATCTTTTATGACCTGTTAATTCTCACCTCTGTGTTTTCTTTGTTGTGGTACTCACCTTTAGTGGATAAAGCACAGGCCTTCGAGTCAGCAGGACTTGGGTTCTAATACCTGCTCAGCCACTTGTCTTCTATGTGACCTTGGGCAAGTCACTTAACTCTGTTATGCCTTAATTAGCTTATCTTTAAAAGGAGATAAAGACTGTGAGCCCCATGCAGGATATGGACTGCATCCAACTTGATTAGCTTGTATCTACCCCAGTGCTTAGTACAGTGACTGGCACATAGTAATTGCTTCATACCATAAAAGAAACCCCAAAACAAACAAACAGTCCGATCCTACCACTAGTGACCAGTTGCTTTTTGGGGAAAGCATCTTGTTTATAGTCACCAAATGAAAAGAGCATTTTTACCACAGTGTGGCCCGGTGCAACAGTGGCTGATGGAAAAGAGTATCACTGCACGTTTTTTTCCGGAGACTGGGAAATGACTCCAGTTCTGACAGCTAGTGACAACATTTTAGGAGGAAAATGTTTATAACGTGCCATCCTGCTGTTGCACTGAAACATCATTTTTCTTTTATAAATGCCCCAATTGTGAGAAATTATGGAAAATTGTTAGTTGAAGGAATTTAAAATTAAGAAGCCCTTAACTACTATTAACTCTTATCATATCTGAATTGTATTGAATTAAAGCAATATTTCTATTCTTTCATGGATGTCACACAAATTAGTGGACCTAGACGTGGAAATAAATTATTCTGACCCTAAAAGAAAACGGCAGTGGGCAAAGTGGATTTAAGAACAGTTGAAAATGTAACTCATAGCAACAGAACTTTATTCTTCTATGTGTCCTATTTCCCATCAGATACATCACTGCTTTGAAAATGATTTGCAGACTGAGAGATTGTACATGTATATCTTTCCTGGTTTGAAGATTTTAAAAATTATCTTCAAGGCTGAATTTTTATTAATACCTTAGGGAAGAAGCATCTTTTTAGGAGGATGAGAGTTATCCTGCCTCTGTGGAAGCTTTATTTATGCATTTCTTAATCAAGTGACTATAAATTGTTGTGTATTTCCATTAGACCAGTGTGTTCTTTTCCGTATGTATTCCTTGTATCAAGCTGTAAACATTTCTTCTGAAGGGTTACTTCAAATTACTTTTGGGAGCCAGAGTGAAAAAAAATAATCTTTTTTCTGCCCTTTTTTCAAATGTGAAAGTCAGGTTTCTCTCTCTCTCTCTCTCTCTCTCTCTTATTTAAAAAAATGGTATTTGTTAAGTGCTTACTATTTGCTAGGCACTGTACTAAACGCTGGGGTAGATAGATCCCGGCTCCGCCAATTGTCAGCTGTGTGACTTTGGGCAAGTCACTTAACTTCTCTGGGCCTCAGTTCCCTCATCTGTATAATGGGGATGAAGACTGTGAGCCCCCCGTGGGACAACCTGATCACTCTGTAATCTCCCCAGTGCTTAGAACAGTGCTTTGCACATAGTAAGTGCTTAATAAATGCCATCATCATCATACAAGGTAATTAGGTTGGACACAGTCCTAATCTTCATTTTACAGATGAGGTCATTGAAGCCCAGAGAAGTTAAGTGACTTGACCAAGGTCACACAGCAGACAAGTGACACAGCCAGCATTAGAACCTAGATCCGTGCTCTATCCACTAGACTATGCTGCTTCTCTTCTCTTCCATGAATGACTTTCCCATAGGAATACAAATTTAGCTGTTATGTTTTTTTCTATAGGCCTTTAGTTCCAGAAGAATGCAGAATCACCATTCAGCCTGCCCAGACACTGACATCTGAATGCTCACGACTTTGTCGGAATGGTTATTGCACCCCTACTGGAAAATGCTGCTGTAATCAAGGTTGGGAAGGTGACTTCTGCCGAATTGGTGAGTATTTCAGGCACTGCTAGATTGCCATTCTTTAAAAAAAAAAAACTTGGGGAAACCAAACGTGGTTACATTTTATACAGATGACCAAAATTGGTAATCAGTCAATAAATGGTATTTATGCTATGCTTACTATGTGCTGAGCATTGTACTACTATTAAAATGGTTCCCCCATATATTCCTAATTCATAGTATGACATTTCTGTGGCTATCAGTCAGCTAAGATGCAAGAGGACTTGAAAACTCACGTGATTTCACAGCTTCCTCCTCTTGTGCTTGTACATGCTTAGTGAGTGCAGCACACTCAAATAATAACTGAATTCCCCAATGCTAAATTTTGTATGAAAAGACAAGTCTACAATGCCCCCCGGGGCAAATACACATTGTTTTTCCATTTGTTCTGTTCCCACTTTTTTTCACTTTGTGTGTCCAGCTCAGATCTGTGACCACCTCAGAAAGGCAGCAAAAATGATTAGTGATCTAATTGGGGCACTTATGTCCTTTTGGAAATCTTCAGAAATTTGTATAACTGAGCAAACATAGTTTTCGGGGAACTTTATTTCTGAAAGTACATCAAAACTGTTAACAGGTTTTACTGTCCCCTGGTGATAGCCAACGACAATGCCCACCATATTGACTGGCACTGAGTTGAACCTATCCCAGTGTGGATAGAATCAAACAGTCTATATTTCATCATATAGATTTTTTTTTAACAAATCAGTAATATTTTGCATTTGCTGCTACAAGGCCAACGCGTTGTTGGGTAGAACCTTCTCTGTATGTTGCCGATTTGTACTTCCCAAGCACTTAGTACAGTGCTCTGCACACAATAAGTGCTCAATTGAATGAATGAGTGAACTGACCAGCACTTCAGAGAAAGTCCAAGTGATTTCTTCCCAATCCGTGAGTTTTTCAGGTGATGATCCTTGTACACTGCAGCAGGTACCTCCCAGGGGAACTAAGAGGATGTCACCTATTGGCAGTTGCTAAGACAACTCTCCAGTCCATATTCTCACATTCCTTCCCCAATCCATTGAGGGCTTAGCCTAGGAGCCCCTGAGGCCACCCTGAAAATCTAACAGGCCTAGGGGGTAGGAAGTAGCCAAGCATACCAAGGCTTTGGGGGCTCTGGCTTTGGCCATGCTGGAGGGCAGAAAGAAACTGAGCAGGCAGCAGAGAGAACCTGACACTGGAGCAATGTGAATAACCCTAGGCAAACTAAGCTGGGGAATGTGATTCTCCTTCCAGTACAAGGCACAGTTATCCCCATTTTAAGATGCCTCTCTCTCCCCTATATTAGGGGAGAATAGGACATAACCTTTTGGCTTACTCAAATTAGCATCTTCACCATTTTCAATGAAAAGTCCATTTTTGCCAATCTGATTCTAAAAACCGGTAACGAGAGAGGGAGTGGGGGTTACCCTTTGAATTTCATTTATAGATGGAGATGATACAGGCAGGGAACATGTCTACCAACTTTGTTATATTATACTCTCCCATAAGGTTAGTACAGTGCTCTGTACACAGTAAGCACTCAAATATGTTTGAAAGAGCTATAGGGAGGCTCAATTATGACAAGAGTACAATGTGGAAGTTTTTTTTCTGAGTTAATGAAAAGATGCATTTAGCTTTGGAGTGTATATGCAAAGGGATGATCAGGCAAGAAATATTAGTGCAAAAGAGGGTGAAAAATGAATTTAGTTAGAATCACTGGTCTTGATTTTTTGCACCTGGGGTTGGGGAAGACACTAAGAATACGTTGTCCTAGGGAAAATGTCCTTGTAGTCTCTTTCCTGTTCTTCCCAGCTACTGTGAGCTTTAAGGGCTTCCAGCAAAGTAGCCACATTGCACTGTTTCGTGAACTTCTTTGGGGGCCCAGGGGCAGGCAGTATGCAAAGGGTGAAATTACTGCTACTACTGGGGTTGTGTGTAGGTTGGGGGGCGGGGGTGAGTGCACACACACGCTCTGACATGCTCATTGGTGTCTCCTTAAGCTGATGAGACGACTCCTGGTCCCAGCTAGATGTTGACCAGAATCGCCTGGTGCAGTTTCAGGACCCTAGTCGGTCGTGGCTGAAGCTCAGAGATTTAGGGTTCCCGAGGGCTCTACATGACACACTTCAAATAACTCCCTGCCCAGCCATGGAGTCTCTGGTCTAGAGGACTCAGCAACAAAGAAGAACAAAGCATCCACTTGGCAATAATTCATTCCAGGACAGGCGTACTGGTCCTTCTTGCTTTACCAATGCCCTAGTCTGGACTGTTCCAGATTATTTTTAATCAGGGCGATCAATACATGCACAGAACAGTCTTGCAATAAGGAACGGTGATTCTCTCCCCAAATACCCTGGAATGGGCAGGCTATGGGAAGAATCTTTTTCAAAAAATATGTAAACAGATATACTCAGGTAATTTCATAATCTTTGAAAACCGTTTTGCACAGGTGTCACAGGGGACTGGCCGAATTAGGGGGTTTCAACCTTTCTTTTTTAATAGAACTGTATTCCTGTGACCCCCCGATTTCACCCAGAGTATTTTTCCACAGCATCTAAATCGACTGGCCGAATTAGGGGTTTTCAACCTTGCTTTTTTAATAGAACCTGTGACCCCCAGATTTCACCCAGAGTATTTTTCCACAGCATCTAAATCCTTTATCTTCCACCCACAATATTTGGAAATATTTGGGTGTTCCTATAATCCCTAGCGGATTTCCATAGCATTTTCCCTGGGGGATTGCCAACTTTTCCCGTTAATTCTGCTTCTTCTGTTTCTCATCCAGGACTGTCTTTGTCAGGAAAAAAAAAATACTTTTGGATGAGCCTGTGTACGGTTAGCCTGTTTACCACTACCACCAAAGAACGTCTTTGTGTCATGACCTAGTTTTTATGGTTCCCATGTCTATGTTAGATGAAGAGTTGGATTTATTTTATATAAATACATCCATTTTTTTTCCAGCAAAATGTGAGCCAGTCTGTCGCCATGGAGGTGTCTGTGTCAGACCAAACAAGTGCCTATGTAAAAAAGGATACCTTGGCCCCCAATGTGAACAAGTGGACAGAAACATCCGAAGAGTGACAAGGGCAGGTATTCTTGATCAGATCATAGACATGACATCCTATTTGCTGGATCTAACAAGTTACATTGTATAGTTTCTGGGACTATTTGAAATTTCAATTTCAACGGGCATTTATTTTTAATCCTGTCATTAGAAAAAAAAGACTGTTATCCTGCTACAAGTTCCTGTGACTTCATTGACTTTTATTAATTTAAAAATAATTTTCAGAATGTGCAGATAAACTGTGTATGCACGTTTGTACATATATATGTACATGCGCACATCCACAAGTGTTTTTATTTTCAAAAAAATATTTCCTTGTGAGAGTAGTTTACAAAGTATTTCCACTGTAAATTTATCGATGAACTTTATTTTGCCAGAATGGATTCTCTGACGTCCCAACAATTTTGTGTCTGTAAAAACAGAGTAGAGCAATTTTTAAATGGAGTTTTGAAACATTACTGTGCAAAACTGATGAATTTAATAAAAAAAAATTGTAACTTTTAAAAATTTAAGGACAACATGAGATAATGTTTCATAACTCCCTGCTGCATTTCTAAATGGGCAACTTGCTGTAAACTGTAACCTTCACCTTCATCAATGTACTCTATCACAGATTGTTATTATGCACTTACCTTTTATTGGCATAGAAATCTGGTTACCCCTGCTTAATTCTCAAGATTGTTTTCAAGTGTATTATAATTAAATTATATCAGCTTATTTCAAAACCAGTCATCCTAGAAGGTCTGCTTTTTATCATATATTTTATTTAATAAGGGGCACTGGGTTCATGTTACATATTTATATTATTTTATTTTATTTTTATAATATAGACATCACCTAGATGAAACAGCTTTACCATGTCCTGTAAAATACTAAAGTTACATTTTTCACCAACTTAATTGGAATGACGGGGAGTGAGAGAGCGAACATGCTCTTTAATATGCTGTGGATCTAATCTAGCAATGTATCCTTGTGTCAACATGTAATCATTAACGACGGATGAAAAAACAAGAAAACCACCAATCGTGATAAAATTCCAGCATTAAATGTTTGCAGAGTGCTTTCCTCCATAGCAGGACTGACCAGACTATTTGTGATTAGAGTGTTACCGATTTCACACCGAATGGACATTCACTGGACAAGAGCTCATTTTTAACAAGTCATGGCTGTGTATGATGTCAGTTGTTCAAAAGTACTTTAAACGATAAGTATTGCCAAGTATGACATTAGCGTAACTGTTTCATAAGGGTTCCGAGAAGGCCTCTGCATTGGCTAATTAGTCAATGCATTTTCTGGAAATAGTGTTATTAAATTTAAGGGAAAAAAAGAGAGCCCTAAATTAGCGGCAAACATCTATAGGCTGGTTGGTCTTTTGTCAACAATATTAGTTAGTGGTCAGTTCTCTATGGTGTGATTTTTTTTTTTTCCACAATGGATTAGTATTCTTTGTACCCCGGAAAGATGCGTTTCTCGGAGACCAGCATTCCACCACGCTGTTCCTGAGATTATTCGGTCTTCCTGAACCTAAAGAGTACAGTAGTGTAGTTGGAATGTGCAGACTGATTTCTCCAATGAGGCCCATTTTGCACTTTTAGAGGGAAAGAGGGTCAGTGAAAACCAACCAATATTATAGTTTGGAGCTCTCTACTGAAACTAAAGCACGTTGGGTACTTGTGGCTAAACGACAATGTAAAAAAGAGTGGTTGGGTGAATGGTAACCCCGGACTTGCCTTCAGTATATGATTGCTTGGGTTTCAAGTGACCTCATGCCAAATGGAAATTTGGTTGAGAAATCTTGGTTCAGTGCTTAGTGAACAATAGCCTGCATTAAAAAGTGCATGCATAATTTTGCACAATTTAGATTCAATTGACAGTCTATTCAGAGAAGTCTCGGGATTAAATGAGCATGAAGACCAAATTGCCCTTTTACCCCAGAAAAGGGGTGGTCCCTTCTAGTCACACCCTTATTCCATTGGCTAACAGTGTGACAAATCTTGCAGGGAACCCCACAGCAGTCTGCATCTGTAGGTTAATAGCAGCCTTTTGTCTCCTTGGCTTTCTCCTCATAGCCCTTCCACTGAATTCCATCACAAAAAGTTTTACAATTAAAAAAATGTCTTGACAACCATTTCTGTAAATTGACCTTACCATCTAATCTCCCCTTATTCAAGATGGGTGACATTAACCAAATGTGAGCTTCTTGTGAATGAGGCAGCTGTCTAAATCTGTCAAATAGTGCAGTTTTATTACACATTATTCCGTTCATAGTTTCAGCTAAATCAATAGGGGCATGCAGTGTTTTTAGCAAAATGAGAGAACTCCAAGGTTTCTAAATTCGCAGATTTTTCCAGCAACAACCAAAAGAGTTGAACGCCAGTTCTGGTATTTGCCATTTCAGAACTTAATAGAAACATAATATATATATATATACATATATATGTATATGAATATATATATGGGGGTTTTTTGCTTTTCCCCACTGAAAGTTTCAAGTGACCTAGAAAGCTGGGCCTTCACTGCCTGCTTACATGTGTGAGCCCCAGGTGTAATTATTATTTCAGAATAAAAGACTAAATTCTTCTAATGGGATGAGCACAAGAACCACACATTAGCCTAAAACAAAGTCAAGTAATTGGAACCACTTCTTTCTGTGCTTGGGGGGAAAAGTATACATCAATACCTAATTAAAACATTTAAACTCACTAATTCATCAAATCTATTTGACCCATTCTTTCATCCACATTTTAAACTAGTTTCCAGGAAATGACCGAAAATGGTCTATGATTGGTGGCAAGGTAGGAATAGGGCAAGATATATGAGTTCTGACAAATTATTTCATCACATGGAATTAGACCTCTCTTTTTTTAGCTCCCAAAGTCCATGATCTAAAATGGAACAGAGGTACCCTCAGTGGAAACATCGAACAGCTGTGAGTATAGTAAAAGCGGGGGGAAAATGTCGAGTGATTACTGAAAAGAATGGGGATTTTACTAAGGATCTCCTTCTACCAAAACCGGAGTCTGAACATTTCAAAGACTTCTTGCATTCTGGCTTAGGAGTTACAGCATGGAGCCACACATAAATTCAAATTGTTTGGATAATCCAAGCCAAAGAAAATTCAATTAGGCCCAAATGATCTAGATACTGCAGGTCAAAGAAATGCATCTGCTGAACACATCTGCATAATGAAAGCCAAAGTGTATTTTAGAAGTTGATTGATCTGGATAATTTGCAGGTAGAGACTCAGCTATACACACATGCAAAAAGCCTTAGTCTGTGAGGTACATGCTCCTGTTCTTGTGGAACTAGAAGGAAACAATACATACAAATAATTCAAATAAAAATGGGATACCAAGAGGCTCAAGAGATAGTGCCAGACACTATATTTTCCTCTGGCTCTTTTGAAATATATTCTTTGCCTTCAGCGAGACACAGACCTCAAGTGTTTTCAGATTTTTGACCTCCCTCAACAAGAAGAGAAAATAAAACCCACATACGCATCACCTGCCCGTAACTGGGCCCTTGATCTTAAATGGTCTGGCAAACAATTCCATTTTTAAATTTCACTCTTCCCTCTTCTTCCTGAAAACCAAAGTGCATGTTCTTAATCAGATTTTTTGTCCTAATTATCACAATTATTGTTTACTCCCTTATTATTGATACAGAGGCAGCCTCATTATTTAGGCACCCCTGAGGTTACATTCTGTTCTGTCTTAATTGGCTTATTAATTCCAGCTTTAACAAAGTTTACTGACAAAGTTAATTCTCAATTTTTTTTTCCTGTATCAAAACAGAAGATAAAGAAAACACACAGAAAACCAATCACATGCTAGGGAAAACTACAGCCCAATAGCCATGATTCACTGGACAACAGTTGTTACTCGTGATCAGTGACATCGTATTCATAAAATCTTAATCTCTGTCTTGGTCTCTCCCCCCCTCATCCTCACCTTCCACTTCTAAAATCTTGGGCTGAAGAGAGACATCTTCACAAAATCCCTAGTAAAAGTAGGCTGTTCATTGGTTCCATTCTTATTAATCTGTATCACAGAAAAATATCCCACTAGTTAGAAATCAAATTCAATTCTGTGTGACGAGACCTAGCAGCATAAAGTCGCAGGGTGAACCTATATCACATGAAGAAGGCGGTGTGAGCAGGCTCAGTTGGTGGCACGGCCCTGGCTACGTCCTGTAGCTTGGGGAGAGCAGCCTCAAAGCCCTGGAATTCAGCAATGGCAGGGAGTTTGGCTACAGTGGGGAGAGTTAGCAGCTGTCTCTTACATAAGCAACTGGAGTTAATCGTGAAGAAAGCTTTCCAAGATCCGAGGTCACTCCCAGAGGGAAAAAGAGGGGACAAAACGTCTGTCTTTTCAAAGTATCATATCTCCTTGCCTGATTTTAGGGATGAACTTGGAGAGCTCTCCCATTCATGTACCTCTCTCTCTCACATTCTCTCTCTCTCACACACACACACAAATACACACCTACACATACCCACAGACTGGAGAACACTGTATGCATCCAATTCCAAATAGTTTACTATATCGCTGTGCTTCCTAGGTTAATTTAGACTTTGAGGTCTACATTCAAGTTAATAAATTAAGTGATTGCAACAGGAAATCAATCAACAGGAAGAAACCTAGAAATGAAAATTAGCATCAGAGCCTATCTAAACTTCCCTGCCCCTTTAACCATTGTTATCTTAAAGGAACTCAGCAATGAGATAGGGAGCTTGTGGGGGTAGCATTTCAATACTGGATGAGGTTTTTTTGAGGTCTTTGTTTTAATCGAGGCTGGTCAGAAACAAGTCTGCTGAGGGTGGATTTGGTCACATATCAGTCAAGGGGTTTTGTTAAATTTCTCCCTAAAATGAATGCAGGCTGGTATGCAATTGTTTGTTCTCCTTACATAAATTTTTCAATCTGGCATCCCTATGAGGAAAGGGACCAAAGAAAACAAATAAATGAGACAATAAACATTGGCCTCAATTGCATAGAGAGAATACAAATAGCTGCAGCCTGTAATCTTTACCAAGGCAGCATGTCTGCTGACTCAAGCACAAAAGATATTGAATCAAGCCTAGTATGAGTCACTGAAGTATTTCTGACTGTATATAACCAAGTTGGCAATTTGAGCTTTTTCAAGGTTTGTCACATATGGGATAAAAGATGGATGTAGCTCTGAATCCATGATGTGTGTGTACGTAATGAGACAGAATATGCCTCAACAATGTATAGTATCTCCACAGTTGGAGAGCTCACCCGAGGCTTGGCTGATGTATTGGTTTTCATCCCAAAAATGTGGTTCCAAGAATGGGTCTGCTGGCAAATACGAGCCCAGGGGCAAGATCCAAATACTGGAATCAGTGAATCTGCATTTCAGGATAGGAGAGAACATTGGCTTACAGTATAAAGTGAGTTCTTCTTTCCCAAGGGAGGCTCTGATGCCTCCACAAGTAAATCATTTCCTTCCATATTAATAATAATTATACCATTTTTAAGTCTTACTTTGGGTAAATCATTGAAGTATGTGGAAAGTTATGAGATCTGACACTGGCCCTGTCCCACATTGGGCTCACAATAAACGGTATCCCCATTTAAAGACAAGTAAACAGGCTCAGAGAGAGACTGAGACACTTCAAAGGTCACATAGCGGATCAGAGGTAGAAATAAGACTTGAACTGAGGTCTCAAGATTCCCAGCCAATGCTCTTTTCACTGCCATCCATAAAAGCAAGTTAGGCCTAAGTAGATTATTTTCTGATTATTAAGGCAGTTATCTTTGTTTTTGACTTTCATCTACTTTCAAATTATAGTCAAAAATTTCCAGGGATTACCTGAGATCGTCTGCATTTTGAAAAGGCCAGACTGTAGACAACAAATTTGGCCAGTCAGCCGGCTAGCATACAACCAACACCCACATTCGTTTTAAGAAACGGAAAAACTACGATGCTTGCTAGGATTAAAAGCAATCAACCTGTCGATTATAAATTTGAAGTGAAAGTTTTGCATCTGTCTCCTGACTCTGTCTTTCCCTCTCTCGTGAATTTGTTCTAGGTAGCTGGCTTGATTATCTTAGGTATCATTTTCTTTAGAATGTTTTCTAAATCACTGTATTTCCAAGCAGGTAATGAGCATCTGATATCTGCAGGCCTTCAGGAAGTATTAGCTTTAGGCTGTCGTTTCAGAAACTGCGACTATCCGCACCGTTGCTATTTTGAGATATAGGAAGTGGTTGGAAGAAGCTATTGAGGCAGGAACTGAATGGGGGAGGCCGGGAGCAACAGACCATCTCTGAAGCTATTTCCAGTTCATTTTACCTTAGTGATTCAATTTCAATTCACCTGATTTGGGTAACCAAATAAAGGTAACACATTGGTCACTGGATGGAACAACACAAGTGATCTCCCGGCTATCGCGTCGTGCTGGTTGTGATGATAAAACAGGCAAAAAGACATTTGAAATGAGGGACAATTTGGAACTAAGCTGCCTCCATTTTAACTTTGATCCAGCATAGATTAATACCAGTTCATATTCTATAGAGTACATAAGTGTGTATCGTACACATACACACCCACACCATACTACACGAACTTATTTACTTGTAGAGACACTATATATGTATACACACTATCTATGTAATATATAATATATGTATAATGCATATAAATTCTAACAAGTGTATTTGTGTATTATCTGAAAAATGAAACAGTTGTATCTTGAAGTGGTAAATGCATAAAATTGGATTTATTGTTAATCTGTGGATTTAATGATTTCTAGACAAAAGGTTGTTTAAGTGTATAATTTCTTTTCTTAATTTAATATATTTATGGAAATGCATGCCTGAAGTTCCGGTTAGATCGGTGTTGTTCTGTGTCCTTTAAACTGATAAAAAAAATGTATTAAACTTTATCTTATGATCTAATGTACATGTGCTACTTTTAAAATTATTTTTATTTCAATATTTTTTTAAATTTTTATGGCTAAATAATTTAAAGTACATTTAAAGTGTTAAAAATCGGGCCGACTTTATAAACCTTGATTTTGAAAGCAGTCTGCATCCATTTCCTTCTCACGACAGACCTCGCCTTTTGTAATTTTCGTATATTCAAACCCGGAAGTCAAAATATTCTCGGAAATGTATGCCCGTTTCATTTGTATGAAGTCTAATCTGCTCTCGCAAATGTGATTTTAAAAGCTGCTAATAACCTATGTTTGGGAAGTAAAAATATATTTATCTATGCCCTCTTCTTCCTAGATAAATCAGAGTAAAATGCATTTTGATCAGGTCTATGAATCTTTGTTTGAGAAGGACCAGCTATTGCGGTGTGGGGGTGTCGTGGGCCGCTGGGGGGGGAAGGTGTTTGCGTTCCCACGAGGCTCTCAGTTCCATGTTTACGGGATGATCTGAGCGGAGCTACAGAGCAGCGTGAATTGCCTCCATCCTTTTAACTTCTGCTAGCCCTGCCTGCCGGCATCTGTCTTTTCCGGAGAACTGTGGTGGGGGAAGTCACTGTCCTCCTGGCTTTCCCTTTCCAGTTTGGAACCTCAATTCCAATCCCACCCCCTCACTCCTTGTCGTAACAGCTCCAAGTTAGCCGTTGCCATTTCCAGGGGAAGCCGGTTCCCCGCAACCCCAGTGACATACCACACACCCCACACAATCTGCCCACCCACGATCTGCAATGTAGATAAATCCTGGGGACTCAAACAGGTTTTCTGTGTGGTTCTGATTTCCTGGCTTCATTCACGAAGAAGAATTTGAGAAAAAGCGGGGAGGTTCAGGGCGGGCAGAGGAACAAGAAAGGACAAACGTTTCCCCTCTATTTTCATAATCTGATTTACGTTCAGGCTCACACATGGCATTTTATATGATGAGAACCAAACAAACTATAAAACCCTGTGTAGCTCCTGACTATAAATATTGTTCTTAGGGTGGCTCTGCCAACATCAGAAACCACTTGCGTTCACTCTCGTAATTTAGTAAGATGTTGCCAGATCCCTTTGACATGTTTATAGCCTTATAATTAAACTGGTACTTTTAATTACTCTTACCTAGAGCACATGAATTTTACATAAGGAGTTATGGACATTCTACTCCCTGATCAAAGACATTAGTTGAGTCAGGGCTGCTTGGGCTCCAGGAGAGGCATTCTTGAAGTTTGACAGCCTAACTACAGTCCCTGACACCTGAGATGGACTTCCAGCTTTAAAGCCAAGACTTCGGGTGTGACGTGATTAGGTTCTTTTTAACGACTGGGCAAAGGACCCTGTTTATATCACTCTGTTTATATCACTCTGCCTACCCCTCTTCTCCCTCGGCTCTTTTTTTTTCTCCCACTTTTCCTCATCCCTATACTTTCTGGCATAGGCTTCAGCCTGGTGGGAGCAATGGGGACAGTGGCCTCCCTGAGAATCAATCTGGGAGGTTCATCCCAGCCATTGTTTTTCCCCCACAGCCCTCCGGGCTGGACTCCCACTCCCACCTGAAGTCTCCGATAAGACCTGAGAGCTTTCAAGCAGAGGTAAAAGAAGTATATGAGTTTCTGAGTGGGGCTGAAAAGATGCCCAAATTCTCGAAAACAGTCTGCCATTCCCAAGCTCATTGACTTGGTGCCCTCTGAAAACTCGGCCCTCTTATCTATCCCTGAAATGCTGGAAACCTTCCCTACACTGCTCCTGGGCCTCCTTGATTCTTAACTCAACTATTTTGCCCGACCTGGCAAACCTGCAGCAGGAGTCCATCTTACAGTGTATGAATTTGAACATCTGGTTTTGGTTCTGATTAGCAGTGCCAGGAGGGCAGTGGAAGGCAAGCAGGACAAGACGGGTGGGAGCCAGTCCCCCTGGTCTGGGGGCATGGAGAGCAGTGAGGTGCCCCGTCCTTCTGTTATTACAACTGAGAGCCGGGAGAGCCCTCTACGCCTGCTTAGACCCTTTCCCCGCAGGTGGGGGCATCTTCCTCTGTCAATAGGGGCAGGCCCCAGTGCCATGAGCTGTGGCTGATCGATCAATCAGTCAATCAAGTCATCTTTACTGTGTGCAGAGCTCTATACGAAACACTTGTGAGAGGACAATAGAACAGAGTTGGTAGATATGTTCCCTGCCTCCAAGGAGTTTAGGATGTAGAGGCCGATGACACCAGTGGCGGGACCCTCTGGGCAGTTAAGGCTAAGCTAAGGCACACTCGGCCCTCTATTTTTAAAAAAGTCAAGTTAAAATCGGCAGGCTGGAATTTGGGGCACAGTGTTCCCGTGAAAGGAAAGATAAGCCAGCTTCAAATTTATATTAAATCTCTCAATGCTACAGTGGGGTATATAAAAACAGGAAACTTATGAGCTGGGTCTCAGTCGAGAACTCAAATGAAGGAAGACTACAAATACAGGTTATTGTGATAAAACAGAAAAATTAAAATAAGCATCCTATTTCTGATTTCAAAACACTTGAGTGTCTTTCTAAAAAAATAGGGGTCCAACCTCACAGTAAGGTTTCTCGCTGCTTTTACGTATCTCTGCATTACAACCAGAAAAGCCCTGTTATTTGTAGAGCTGTAGCAGTATAATCCAGGTGATACAGGTCTATCCACTTAGGGTGATTATGTTTTAAAAATCAAACTATTTGAAAATACTTAGGAGTCGGAGAGACATGAATGGAGTGTCCTGTAGATGGGGGGAAACAACAGCAGAATGTGGTAGCATTTTTCAGAGTCACTGGGCGTACTTGGCTGGTGTTCCTCACAAAGAGCAATGCCCTTCCCAGCCCTTATCCAGTAAAGTGACATTGCCTTGGTCCTGTGAAAATGGAGGGAATTTTGAAAAGCCCAAGCCCAATTTTCCTTTTCCCTGGACTTGCATTGCCTATTTTATCCATGGGATAGTCCTCTTTCATGGCTAACCTAAGAATTAGTCATTGGCATGTATTGAATGCTTACTCTACACAGAAGACTGTACTAAGCACTTTGGAAAGCTCAGAAGAATTAGTAGACACAATTCCTGCCCTCAAGGACCTTGCAGTCTAATGGGGGAAATCTAGAAGGGGAAAAAATGGCCAAAACCACTAGGAAAAGTCATGCTTCACTAGAAAGCAATAGGAATACTGAGACAAACCATGATATATTCATTCATAAATCAATCTGAAAAATTTGGAAAAATACTACCCCAAAGACATCAATGAAGAGATGGCACTTACCTTGCAAATGAAAACAAGGACAGCTATTTCCCATCCCAAATTCCAGGGCCTTGGCCTTCAGGTGCACTTCTCAAAGGGCTTTGACTAAAGAAAGCAGAAAACAATAGGTCATTTCCATTTCAGACCTCACAATGCATTGAATGGGAAATTAAAATACACAATAAAATTAATATAGGTCCCCCATCTCTAGGCCTGAATGAAACTGGCCCAAGCCAAAGTAAAAATAGGTTTTAAAAAATGTAATAATTTAAAATTGGCTGAGCATTGCTACTGTGTATATGGTATTGGGTACATGGTACTTTGAGTCACATTGATTTTCATTGCCCTGAAATGCAACATAGTTATGACCCTAGGAGCCAAAGCGTGGGAAGGTCTGGAGAAAAACATCTTGGTGATCAGAAATATTTTGAATCTCAGCATAACTGAATTTGATTATCAGCAATTTGCACCCACTCCAAATTGGCATTCATTGCCATAAAATGGACGGTCCCGAAGAGACAGTAATCAGAATTAAGGAATTTCTTTATTTAAATTGACCCATCCCCAGAAAACAAATAAATTGTTTTAGACTGAGTTAGAATTCTCAGTATTCTGAAATGCCAAGATTCTGTTTCCCTCCTTCAATATGACTGCCAAGTTAATGGTAATATTTACTCCCATTTTGTTTCCAAACATTTGTTTGGGGCAGTGTGGGGCTGAGTTGCACATTCTACCAGGCAGGCACGCTTGTCATAGAGTTTGTTTATTATCACTTGGACTCACAATGTTACCAACTTTGGTAAAAAAGAAAGTCCCAGGGGTCCCGCAACAAGCACCCTGGCTGCCTATCAGGCTAGAGAAGCAGTGGCTCAGTGGAAAAGAGCACAGGCTTTGGGGTCAGAGGTCATGGGTTCAAATCCCGGCTCTGCCAATTGTCAGCTGTGTGTGACTTTGAGCAAGTTACTTAACTTCTCTGTGCCTCAGTTACCTCATCTGGAAAATGGGGATGAAGACTGTGAGCCCCACATGGGACAACTTGATCACCTTGTAACCTCCCCAGCGATTAGAACAGTGCATTGCACATAGTGAGTGCTTAATAAATGCCATTATTATTATTATTACTACACAAGAAAAGCTAAGCAACCTTCCAGATTGCAACTCTGTTCCTCTGACAAAGCAAACACTCCACCTCTTTTTTGGAATGTGCTGTTTTGCCGCACTGGTGATGCCTCTTATATGAGTTTGGTTCTGTGGGATTTCTAATTTTGGAATCTTCAACCTCATGTCAGACAGACATATGGGAGCTCGAATGGCTGTACTATATTTCATTCTGTCTGGCTTAACCCAGGGCTTTCAATCAATCAATCAATCAATAGCCCGTTATTGGGTAGGGACCATCTCTTGCCGACTTGTACTTCCCAAGCACTTACTACGGTGCTCTCCACACAGTGAATGCTTGATAAATACGATTGAATGAAGGAATGGTATTTAATCAGAGCTTACTGTGTATAGAGCACCGTACTACATGCTTGGGAAAGCACAATACAACACAACGGAAGGACGCGATCCCTGCCCACAAGGAGCTCAGTGTCTACAGCTTACATGTCTTCTACAACACGTCTCCCTAAATCTTTTTCTTTCTCTCGAGCTCCATTTGAACGCAGAGAGCCGGCACCAGTCCCCTGAGCCCAGAGACATGCAGGATCCCTTAGAGAGACAGTGCAGTTACAATCAATCGTATTTATTGAGCGCTTACTGTGTGCAGAGCACTGTACTAAGCACTTGGGAAGTACAAGTTGGCAACATATGGAGACAGTCCCTACCCAACAGTGGGCTCACAGTCTAAAAGACAAGACACTCGAGGTGCTGTAACCGAGGGAGAGGCAGTCACCACACAGGGGATACCAGCAATGCTGCATTCCTTCCTCCCAAAAGTAAGGGACCAAATCAATGCAGCGTGAAATCCCAAGGCCAAGGCCGTGCCATCCTAGTTTTAGAGGGCACAGGCTAGCCGTGCCCCTGAAGCAAACCTCCCTTTAGGCTAGGACCTGTTTGGAGCAATAACATGGCACGTTCGCTCTGATTTTGGAACACTTGAATTGGGACAACGAGGACAGCAAATCCTTCCCACATTGTTTTGTTTAAACAGTTCCTTGCTGGGAGTGGTAGGATGGGCCAGGGCTGAGAGGCAGGGCCCGTTCCTCCAAGCCCCGCGGACCCCAAGGTTGGACTCTGGGAGCCTGTGGGGGCGAGGAGGAGAGTGGGGATTGGTGAAACCCTCGCAGGAGGAAGAAGATCGGGGGCAGTGATGCAGCGGACAGTGTCTTGACAGAGAATCAATCTGAAGATAAAATGAGTGGTTGGAGGTTTGGCCTTTGCGGACAGCTCATAACCTCAAAAGTTCTCCTCTTAATTTAATACTAAAAGTGACTTCAACACAGGCTAATTTCACCTTTGGGCAGAAGGGGCGGTTTCTCCGGACGAACTGTTGGGGGCCCATCAGGGCAGCCCCTTCCCCTACTGACCTCTGCTCCAGCCCCTCGCCTAGGGAGTGAGTGCCAAGGATGAAAATGTGTGCCGGAAATGGGAGGCACTGGGCCTTATATTCTGGGCTCCCTCTGCCCAGCAGAGTCCTGTTGTTCCCTCAGAAACCACTCGCCAGGTGGTGTCTGCTCTGGTTCCCCAAAGAGAGGGAGGAAGAACCCAGCCGGTTGGGTTGTGTTTCCAGAGCTGGCCAGCTTTGTTGGCCTTACTACAACGTACAACCGCTGCAGAACGGAGGGAACATTTTACTTCCTCCAAAGCGCTGGACTTTTCAGATAGGTTTGGGGATTAATTAGTCAGGATGGCCCAGGCTAGAAACTTATGGCCTCCCTCCTCTCTCTGCTCTTTCAACTGCTCCTCCTTTGCCATGTGATTGTGCCTGGTGGGGATGTTATACACACACACACACACACACACACACACACACCCCACACACCCCCCCCCCCTCAGCCAACTATCCTTTTTTCTTTCTTTAGGTTTTTAAGGACATGAATATATCCTGGAAAACCTAAAATAGGGAGTGGGATGGATCAATCAATCAATCAGTCAATCATGGTATTTACTGAGCACTTCCTAATGCAGAGCACTGTACTAAATCCTTTGGAGAGTACAATATGCTTGGGAGCATATACTCAAGACATCTGGCCACCTGCAATCAACGTTCTTATGCACCCCATGGGGAATCAAGTGGACCGAGCCATTGGTGCCACTCTAAGCTATCACCAAATTATCCATGGTTTTGGATTTCAGGTGAAGCTTCTGGTCTCCAACAGTACTGACACAATAGCTGTTGTACCCCATCTGGCCAGCAAAATCATCACCCACAGTATATTATTGAGCACTTACTATGTCCAGAGCACTGTACTGAGCAAGATAATACTCATTCTCGTGTCTACGTTGGGTGGGGGTGGAGGGGGGTGATTCCAATGCATAAAGCTTTTTAATAATGGAAGCATCAGTCATCATTGCCTGCCATTTTCCATCCATTTAGAGAAGCAGGGTGGCCTAGTGAATAGAGCACAGGCCAGGAGTAAAAGGACCTGGGTTCTAGTCCCAGCTCTGCCACATGTCTGCTATGTGACCTTGAGCAAGTCATTTCACTTCTCCATTTCTCAGTTCCCTTATCTGTAAAATGGAGATTAAGACTGTGAGCCCCACGTGGGCCAAGGACTGTGTCCAACCTGATTATGTTGTATCTACCCCAGCACTTAGAACATTGCCTGGCACATAGTAAGTGCTTAACAAATACCACAATTGTTCAACCTGGTTATCCTGCATTTACCCCAGCACTTAGGACAGTGCCCGGCATATAGTAAGTACTTAAAAAATGTCACAATTATTAATACTATTTTTATCCACTGAACTAGCTCTATGGCTTGCCTGCATTCATTCATTCATTCAATTGTATTTATTGAGCGCTTACTGTGTGCAGAGCACTGTACTAAGCACTTGGGAAGGACAAGTTGGCAACATATAAAGATGGTCCCTACCCAACAATGGGCTCACAGTCTAGAAGGGGGAGACAGACAACAAAACAAAACATGTGGACAGGTGTCAAGTCATCAGAATAAGTAGAAATAAAGCTATTTCTTTAAAGCTGCCACCACACTCCTGTCCAGAATGGCTTCAGCTCCTCATCACTACTGATTCCAATTCAACAATCCCACTCTGCCTTTGATTGTTTTGTCTGTTCCCTCTCTGAAGCAGCAGCGAGTTGCAAATTCTAATATTGTTCACAATTAAACAATTCGGCCACCTGCAAAGGGGCACGGAGTACGGCCCAGTTACAGCCTCAGTTACCTTTCCCTGGGACATCGTCCCCGGACACCAGGTGGAAAGGGCTAGACCAAAAATCACTCCAGGCGTGACCTAGAAGATGAGACATCTAGAGTTTAGATTTGAAACTCTGGACCTCAGCGCTCCAAGCTACCATCGCCTCAGTCCGGGATATACGGCTCATATCTTCCCTGTTTACAGATGAGTCATGGGGAGGTTAATATTGCAAAGAATCTTTGTGTGAGGAGCTCTGTGTGAGGGCACCACACTGCTATTAATTAAGGAGACAGACGGGCTTCATTTCGTCGCAGGCATCCCTAAGAACCAGCCCTTGCACTCTCCATCCGAAGTGTAAAGGGGCCAATTAGAAAGCCATGTCTGGAACCAAAGTGAGTGCCATTCACTCCGCATCACTTCCCCAGCAGTTTAACCAGACTCTCAAGCTGAAGGAGGGGCAGGGCACCCAAAGATCAAAAACCAAGGGAGGCTAGAATCCTTGGCTAACATTCTCCCGCCAGGAATTGAACATTTCTCAGAGGAAAGAACAAGTCACCAGCCAGATTTAAGACGGCTTGGTCGCGGGCGAAACGTGGTCGCTGCTTTGTCAGAATCCGCAAGGCAGGAGGGCTCCCTCGCCTCTCTTCCCTCCTTGGTGCCTCAGCCCTCAACAGACAGTGTGAGTGATGTTGCCGGTTGCCTAGGGGACTCAGAAGAGGCCACTTGAGTAGCAAAGGCTGGACTGGCCTTCCTGAGCAGGGAGCCTAAAGTGGTCTCTGGGGAGGGGGGTCCGGCTGCAGGATTGGGATTAGCTCCAATGTGGACGCGAAGTGATGGACTAGGAAAAAGGTTAGGCATTCAGGATACCTGGGGGGCTCCAGAGGGGATGCCTGAGAAGAACATTCAGGTCTTGACCTAAAAGGGACAGAACAAAAAATATCTTACCTGCTTCTCTCTGTTGTACTTCCAAAAGCCTTCTACAGACATTTTAGGAACTTCAGCCAGGGTGAGAGTGTGCAGCCGACTCATTCTTATCATAACCGTTTCATTTTCATATAATTTTTCTTTAGTATTCCCAAGTCACGGGAGTTGTGTGATTTGATGTGGGACACCTGGATTCCTTCTCTCCTGCTACTCCTACGAAGCCCCACGAAGTATTTACATTTCTCCTATCAACTTGAAGCTAAATGGAGCAAAAACATTCCTGCAGGTTAAGCTCTGTCTCCGGGGAATTGGGTGCCATCAAGAAGGGGATGCTTACACATTTGCAAAGAAGTCGCTCTGCTGTAAAGTTCACTAATCATTAGCCCACTCCAATTAGGTTTCATTTATTGAATTAATTAGGTTTAATTTATTGAATTAATTACACCATTTATTGGTATCAATTCCCCTTTGTTTAAAGGCTAATTGGAAACCTACCAAAGATGGCTCTCCCTTCTACTTGGCGTCATAATGAAGCTGAGGAAGAAGTGTGACCTAGTAGAAAGAACACGGGTCTGGGGTCAGAAGATGGGGGTTCGTTCTAATCCCAGCTCTGCCACTTGTCTGCTGTGTAACCTTGGGCAATTCACTTAACTTCTGCAAAATTCATCTGTAAAATAGAGATTAAATCCTACTCCCTCCTTTTAAGATGGATTGGGTCCAACATGACTATCTTGTAGCTACACCAGAACTTAGTACAGTCCTTGGCACATAGTAAGCCCTTAACAAGTACAATAATTATTATTACTATTCTCTGTGCCTCACTTACCTCACCTACCCCTCCAATTTAGACTATAGACCCATGCGGGACAGGAACTGTGTCCAATCTGTATGTTGTAGCTTGTATCTGTCCCAGGGCTTAGTACTGTGTCTGGCACATGGAACTAGCCTAACAAGTACCCTTAAAAAAAGCTATATGGTCAAGGTGTTAATAATAATAATAATAATAAATAATATGCTTTTTAAATGGCATTTATTAAGCACTTACTATGTGCAAAGCACTGTTCTAAGCGCTGGGGAGGTTACAAGGTGATCAGGTTGTCCCACGGGGGGCTCACAGCCTTCATCCCCATTTTACAGATGAGGTAACTGAGGCACAGAGAAGTTAAGTGACTTGCCCAAAGTCACACTGCTGACAATTGGCAGAGTCAGGATTTGAACCCATGACCTGTGACTACAAAGCCCGTGCTCTTTCCACTGAGCCACGCTGCTTGTTATTATTATTGCGGTATTTGTTAAGCACTGCTTAATACAGTGCCAGGCACATAGTAAGTGCTTAACAAATACCATAATTATTAATTATTATTATTATTATTATTATTACAAGTTAATCAGGTAGACACATCCCTATACCGCATGGGGCTCGCAGTTTAATAATAATAATAAAAAATAATGATGGCATTTGTTAAGCGCCTACTATGTGCAAAGCACTGTTCCAAGCACTGGGGGGGATACAAGGTGATCAGGTTGTCCCACGTGGGGCTCACAGTCTTAATCCCCATTTTACAGATGAGGGAACTGAGGCTCAGAGAAGTGAAGTGACTTACCCAAGGTCACACAGCTGACAAGTGGCGGAAGTGGCGGCGCTGGGAGCAGGAGGGAGAACAGGTATTGAATTCCCATTTTTCAGATTGGGGAACTGAGGCGCACAAAAGTTAAGTGACCTGCCCAGAGGTCACACAGTGGTAAATGGCAAAGCTGGGATTATGTACCACCCAAAGAGAAGCAGCGTGGCTCAGTGGAAAGAGCCCGGGCTTTGGAGTCAGAGGTCATGGGTTCAAATCCCAGCTCCACCACAAGTCTGCTGTGTGACCTTGGGCAAGTCACTTAACTTCTCTGAGCCTCAGTTACCTCATCTGTAAAAATGGGGATTAAGACTGTGAGCCCCATGTGGGACAACTTTATCACATTGTATCCCCCCCAGTGCTTAGAACAGTGCTTCGCACATAGTAAGCGCTTAACAAATGCCATCATTATTATTATTATTATTAATACTGGATCTGAAAGCTGCATACCCCGGCCTTGGTAACCTCCAGTGTTAACCAATCAGCACAGCATCACTTCACTCATGCCAAAGATAGGATACTGATGCAGGCCAATCCAGAATCCAGAGGGTTTCCTTCGGTAAGAGGTTTTGGGATTTATGACCCTGAGTGCACACACTCCTTCTTTAAGGCATCATGTTCTCCTCTTGTCACTCATGTTCCTCTAAAGAAGCGAGGCCCTGAATTGAATTAGGAGTAAGCAAAATTAGTGACTTTCTGGGTTTTTTTTTTTAATATCCCGAGAGAAAGTCTATTTACAGAATTCATACAGAAAAGTTTGAGGGAATTTGATTCTCTGCCATGCAATGACATGTTGAAACTTCAGATTTCACATAAAACCAAATTTTCATCTCCGGTCTCCATTTCGTAAGTTCCACTACACATAGACTAGTGGTTCCAGAAGAAGGAGGAACTAAGTTGGTCCGGCGGCCAAAATAGTCACAGCCCTGCTGCCCGGGCCTCCTGACCAGAAATGACCACCCAAGGAGAGCCCGAGAGCTGCCAGATATTCTTGTTCCTCTTCTCATTTTTCCTACCTCTCACTTGCCCTCCCTCACTTGCCCACATTCTCTATTCCTCTTCTTATAGTGTTTGACTTTCTGCACTAGGGTAGGGATACCAGTAAGAAAACAGAAGAGGACCCATCTACGTATATCAGACCTACCAACCTCAAAGTAACTTTATTTACTCATCGGTCTTCCCCCAAATTTCTAGCGACTGCTTAGTGGGAACCATCAGCTTCCTAAAGTCGAATTAAAGCTAAGTTCAAGGTCCCAAAAGAGGCAGCCTGTGAGTCTCCTTAGTTTGAAAATCAAGAACGAACGCCGTGTTTTCACGCACCCCAATGTGCTCTCTGCAAACTTGCCCGAAAACAGCCGGCAGAAGGATAAAAATCTGCACAGAAGACTATTAGCTTCTCATTTATAATCAGAACCTAGTCAGTGCAAGATTGCAGCATTTTGCTACTCAGGATGTGTAGCCATAATCGAAAATTGAATAAAGATAACTAAGTCCTTTTCAAGTGTGTTTTAGAGACCCTGTGGCCCCTTTCATCTAAGGACCTCAAAGCACTCAATCCACATTACCTCACTGATCCTTGAAACCACTTTTGTGAAACAGAAGAGAAAAACGAGTGTCTCCTTCCCAGATGGAAAGAGGCTGAGACCCAAATGATTTGCCCAGGGTCACTCAGAGGCTGGGCTTACGCCTCCGGAAGTGGATTTTTTCTGGTAAGGAGGGGAGGTCGGGGGAGAGCAGCAGGAATGAAGTGAGTTAGTGACATTGTCCAAATTCACCAGTTAATTGCTCAGCCCACTATGCTTTGTCTGGGTTGGTCTGGACAGAAAGCCAGAAAGCAAAAGCAGGATTTCTGCTCTCTCTCCTAATACTGTTTGCTTATTTCCTCTGCTTTTGTCATTCATTTTATACTTCTGCAACAATTACTGGATCCCCCCAGAGGGAGACTGTTATCAACAGTACCTAAGGGAACCTGAAGTTCACATTTGGAAGTTTTCAGAGTGGTGCAATTGCCTCTTTTTTCCATTTTAAAATGTCAAAAGCTTCCTGACATGCTTAGACCCATGGAAATGGAACATATTTTCTCATTAGGTTAATTAATGGCTCTGCTTGGGTGGCATAATTTGGTATAAGTTTCCTTTCAGAATTCTGTCATACCTAAAAAGGATCTTATTTTTGTTATGTTTTGTGGTGTCTTTAAATTTTTATGACTTCTACTTTGTTTAGTCTGTGTGTAATCCTTCTTTTGAAACCTAATGTTCTAGAAAATTTACAGTTTTCTCTCGAAATTGGCACTTTTTAATATTTTATGGCCATTCTTGCTTCTTTCCTTCTCTCTGAAATACCCTACAGGTCCTTAAGGTGTAATTCGCCACCCAGGGGATTTATGATTGCGTCGTCAAAGTAAACTCTCCGAGTGCAATACATTAAACCTGACATGATGCTGTTCATTAATCTCTGAAATGTAGCCAAGTGTGATGTCGTAAAGAGCGGCCTCCAGGTTTCCCTGTACCTCATCTGAAAGAGAAGCTACCTGGGCGGGGGCCGACAGGAGAGGGAATCACTTCAGAAAAATGGGGTTCCCCACCTGACGATCCCAGTCTTGTCAGCCGACATTCCCTAGCTCCGGCTCCTGCCCTTGCTTCCTTTCTAGGTTAGGAAGAGAACTTGCCTCTTCCGATAAAGAAAACGCTTTCACTGGGATCGAAGCTGATTGCCCCGGCATCCAGGCGTGATTCGGTCTCTCTCCCCATTAGGGTATGAGCTCCTTAAGGGCAAGGAAATCCTTGTCATGCTTCTGTTCTTTCCCAAGGGCTTAATAATGAATCAATCAATGGTATTTACTAGTGCTTACCGTCTGCAGAGCCCTGAACTAAGCGGCAGTATGGCCTAGTGGAAAGAATGTGGATCTGGGAGTTAGAGGACCTGAGTTCTAATTCTGACTCCACCACTTAATAACAGCAATAGTAATAATAATAATAACTGCGGCATTTGTTAAATGCTTACTCTGTGCCAAGTGCTGTACTAAGTGCTGGGGCGCATATGAGCAAACTGGGCTAGACACAATCCTTGCCCGACATGTGGCTCACAGTCAATCCCCATTTTTACAGGTGAGGAAACTGAGGTACAGAGAAGGTCACACAGAAGATAAGTGGTGGAGACAGAATTATAACCCAGGTACTTGTGATTTCCATACCCATGCTCTACTTGCCTGCTGTGGGATCTTGGGCAAGTCACTCAAAGTCTCCACGTTTCAATTTCCTTGTCTGCAAAACGGGGATTCTAGAGTGAGCTAGACTCCTTCTAGAAAGATCTTCTAGACTGTGAGCCCATTGTTGGGTAGGGACTGTCTCTATATGTTACCGATTTGTACTTTTCAAGAGCTTAGTACAGTGCTCTGCACTCAGTAAGTGCTCAATAAATGTGATTGAATGAATGAATGAATGATTCAATACGAGATCTCCCTCCTATTTTAACTGTGAGCCCCAAGTGGGACAGAGACAGTTTCTAACCCGACTGTCTTGGATCTATCCCCGCATTCATTCAGTGCTTGGTACACTATAAGCTCTTAATATAATAATAATGATGACATTTGTTAAGCGCTTACTATGTGCAAAGCACTGTTCTAAGCACTGGGGAGGCAAGGTGATCAAGTTGTCCCACATGGGGCTCACAGTCTTAATCTCTATTTTACAGATGAGGTAACAGACACAGAGAAGTTAAGTGACGTGCCCAAAGTCGCACAGCTGACAAGTAGTAGAGCCGGGATTTGAACCCATGACCTCTGAATCCCAGGCCCGTACTCTTTCCATTGAGCTACGCTGCTTCTAATATCACAGTTATTATTTCTAAGTGCATGGGAGAGTACCAATAGGGTTGGTAGGCATGATTCTTGCCTCCTATGAGCTTACATTCTAGTACAGCGTACTGAACAGCCAGGGGATGCTTACTACTACAAAACAGCTCACTGTAGGGATAATTCTAACGGTGGGCAGCCGACCTCTCTGGTAGCAGCCCCCAGCCTGGCCCACAGGATGTGGGCACTCAAATTGCCGCCCTAGCAAGTCGGAGCACTGATTGGAGAAGAAACGTGACAGAGACGGTAAATATTTGGCCTCCAAAAGGAAAGATCTCTGGACTGGAAGCTCACTGTGGGCAGGGAGTGTGTCTGTTATACTGTTATAGTGTACTCTCCCAAGTGCTTAATACAGTGCTCTGCACACAGTAAGCACTCAATAAATAGGATTGATTGACTGTGGACGGGGAATGCATCTATCAACTCTGTCGTAACATATTTTCTCAAGCCTTTAGCACAGGGTTCTGTGCACAGAAAGCACTCGATAAATACCACTGATTGGGCTGGTTTGACTAAGGGTCAGTGTTCCAGCCACTGAGAGACTCTGAGGGTCTTTCTCTTTTATGCAATTTTTAAATTTTTATTTCTTCTTCGCTAATGTGTCCGTCCCCAAACACCTCTCAACCTTATCCTTACATTATCATCATCATCATCAATTGTATTTATTGAGCGCTTACTGTGTGCAGAGCACTGTACTAAGCGCTTGGGAAGTACAAGTTGGCAACATATAGAGACAGTCCCTACCCAACAGTGGGCTCACAGTCTAAAAGGGGGAGACAGAGAACAAAACCAAACATACTAACAAAATAAAATAAATAGAATAGATATGTACATAATATGTACATTATGAGCCCCAGGAGGACACCTGTGCATTGTTTTTTAATACAGTGTTCTGCACACACTAGGTGCTCAATAAACACTATTACCATTAGTGCCACTGCTGCTACTCTCTGGCCTTGCTTCTGTTTATCTCCAGTTTTTGGAGTGAGGTAACCAGATTAATGGGAATTAGGACAGGAGTGGGATCAGGAAGCGTCCAAAACATATGGTCCCTGAAAAAGAAGGAAAGACAGAAATGCAGAGAGCTTGAGAGATAATGAAATGGGGAGACAGAGAGAAAGAGTAATGATAATAATAATATTAATGGTATTTGTGAAGTGTGTATTATGTGACAGGCACTGCACTAAGCACTAGAGTAGATACAAGACAATCAGGTTGGACCCATTCCCATAGGGGTCTCACAGGACAGAAAAACGGAGAAGTTAAGTGATTTTCCCAAATGGTGGAGCCAGGATTAGAACTCAGATCTCCCAACTCCTAGGCCTGTGCTATTTCCACTAGGAAATAAAGAGAAAGAAAACAGAGGGAGAGAGAATGGCAGAGAGGGTGAGCAACAAGCAGATGAGGGAAGAGAAATGATACACACACACACTCTCTCTCTCTCTCTCTCTCCCCCCTCCCATTGCTGTTGCTCTTCTAGGAGACTGTCCTGATCCCCAGCTTGTGGGCTTGTCAGGACCCCGGGGGCAGAAGGAGCAGAGAAGCCCGTGGATCAGGGCCCAAGTGGTAGCAGCAGTGGCAAGACCTGAATTTGCCCTTCTTTGGGAGCGTTGCCCAGGAACCCTACCAGTATGACCCAGTCAGCGAGTGGCGCCTGGCAGGAGTGGGGGACTGGAGGCCGTCAGTCACCTTGGCCACCCAGCTGCCCGACCACACCAGAACTGGCCCTTTCTGCCCAGTGATGCAATTTTCCTGGCCTGGCTGGGTGGCATTTTTCCAGCTATGTTGGAAAATCCTATCACCAGCCCAGAAAGCTTGGTTCAGTTACAATGTTTATGGTGGTGGCAGCTGCCGCTGGGGAAGAGTAGGAAGAATATTCGGCAGTGGGAAGAGCCTCTCTCCCTCCCCCTTCCCCACCACGGTGGCTAAGGGGGCATTCTCTTCCACCACCTTAATCAATCATATTTATTGAGCACTTACTGTGTGCAGAGCACTGTACTAAGCACTTGGGAAGTACAAGTTGGCAAAATATTTGGCAGTGGGAAGAGCCTCTCTCCCTCCCCCATCCCCACCACGGTGGCTAAGGGGGCATTCTCTTCCACCACCTTAATCAATCATATTTATTGAGCACTTACTGTGTGCAGAGCACTGTAGTAAGCGCTTGGGAAGTACAAGTTGGCAACATATAGAGACAGTCCCTACCCAACAGTGGGCTCAAAGGAGTCCTACCTTAGGCTTCTTGGGTGGCGGAACAGAAACCCCAAAAATGTAGCCATCCCCACCATAATCAGGCCATCTGGTCACTCTCTTCTGGCCAGGCCCGTGTGGCTGCTGGAGGAAAAGGAAAGGTGTTTATGAAAATCCACTACGGTTCAAATGGTTTTCTAACTATTTGACACGTCAGGAGGCATAAAATGTCCTGACCCCACTGAGGCACAATATGTCCTGACCCTGCTGAGCAGGCTGGTCGAACTTGTAGACTGTGGGTTGCCTAAGTATCGCTGGGAGGTTGCCTGAGGCTTGCACAGGAGATCCAGCAAGAGCAGGGAACCACATTCATTCCTCTCCTACCTCTGCCAGCAGTTTGGCTTCTGGCTCGTGTTGTGGGCTGAAGGTCGGGCACCGTGGCAGTTACTGGGAGCTGGTCACCAAGGGCCCAGGGGATGACTTTGGATCCGCTCTCCCTGAGAGCTGCCTCCCAGCGGGGCCAGCAGTGACCTCTTCAGCAGTAGCAGCAAGGAGTTAGGCTTCTATCAGCGGGAAAACGGCACATTTAGTTGTGTGTCTTCCTTTTCTGCTAAGGCCATCTGGGTGTGCGTACTTCTGAGTTTGAAGTGTGTGTGACGTGAGACAGAGAATATCTACAATGCAATTGAGAAAGTGTGTGCATGTGTGTTCATGCGCATGTGCATGTGTTTGGCATTTTTGTATGCATGCCCCCAGGACTAGACTGCCTCTGAAACCTTCACTAGGCCATGGGACATGACTTGAATGGAGTAGGTTGAGGTGGGAAGGGTAGGAGGGGCAGTTTGAAGAGCAGGAGCACCTTACTTTCTGGCTATCGCTCACATGCACTTCTTTGTAGTTTCCGGGCAGTCCCGCAGTTGAAGATAGCTCTGTCCCACCACTAATCCCCTCCAAAACAATCAACACTGCCCTTATGGGCACTAGCCCATCGGGACTTCCCCAAAATTCAGTAGGCCAGATCAGCACTGTGTGGTGTGGTTTGTTATGGGGCTATATATATATATATATATAACTATGTGTGTGTGTGTGTGTGTGTGTGTGTGTGTGTGTGTGCTTGCGAATGACTGTGAGATAGAGAAAGAGAGACTTAGAGAGAACTCTCCCTGCTTTTGGTTCTCTCTCCCTTTCTTGCCTTTTCCTTTCCCTAAATTTGGACCTCTGTCCCTACCTCTAGGGACATGTGCCCACACTGTAACAGCCAAGTATTAATAAAGATAGTTCCATTTGCCAAATTCATTATGTTTTATTTAATAATAATGCATTCATTTGCGTATGAATTAACAAAGAAATTATTAGTACTTTTCAGTCTTTGTTTGGGAGCTGCTCTCCTTAGCGAATTCTCTCTCCCTCCCTTTACTTTCTTCCCCTATTCATTCTCACCTCTCCCTCCCATTCTCTTTTCCCTTCACCCTCCCACCCCCACCTTTTCCTATTTCTTTCCCTTCTCCCTCTAGGCTTTCAAAAGTCACTCTGCACCAATTACTAGCTAATTCACTTACCTCCCCATGAAGGTGTGTGGCAAAGAATCGTGTGCAGAACGACATGTACTAAAGGAACAAGATTACTATCTGAATATAGACAGTATTTTATTTCAGCAAAATCCTCCCAGTTAAAAGCACTGATTATTACAATCATATTTCCCTATTAGATCGTCATGTAAATATTGTACAGGTAAAATAGAAGTATGTTAAATATATAGACACATTTACCTCTGTTCATTTTGCTGCACTTGTATGGCCCTATAGAAATTGAGAGAGAGAGAGAGAGAGAGAGAGAGAGAGAGAGAGAGAGAGAGAGAGAGATTGTCTGTATAGATTGGAGACATTTCTAGTTTGAGATTACATTCAAGATTTGGCTTATGGCATCCAATAAGTGGTTCTTGTTTTCGTTAGACTTGTAACACAGTGGGGCAGTGGGCAGTTATACAATACTGTAACCATTTCAACCTTTTCCTAGGGCATTTTCTGCTTTCAAAATAGAAAATCTGGCCAAGAAATGAATATTTTTCTAGCTAGCTGCATACTGAGAAAGATAATGATTTGGGGAACTAAGCTTGGACCACGGAATGAAGTGGTGACTGCAGGTCAGACTTCCATAGGAAGAGGAGCTGGCCACTCAAACATTTGGGGAAGAGACAGTTTAGCTCAGCCAGCTGAGAGTTAATCTTCCCAGTGGCCTAAGAAATGGATGGTCCAGTGTTGGAGGCCAAAGAAGATGGATAATAACCTGTGGGCTTTCTGTCCAAAGTAAAAGCTGCCCTTGAGTTGGGTGCCAAGACATGTGTTTCGGGGGGATTTCTTCCTCAACTGGAACTTGCCCTCTGGTCCACTGCCTCACTGCCTTTCACGGCCATTGTTCCCAAATGTTCTCTCAGAGATGCTGCGATTCTTTTCTACATGCCAACAAGAAGGACTCGCTAGTATGCCGAGCACCAGTTTCTAGAAAGGCTCTGCAAATAGGAAGTAAAACCACACCACCGTGCCCACCAGCCAAAAGCAATAAACCCAGATGGTCCAAGCACCTTCTTGGCTTCGTCAGCAACTCACCCTACTCACTTCTCCCTTTCCTAGCAAAGGAAAAGGGAAAAAAAAAATGTCAGGCAGAGAATGCCAGGCAAATCAAACCATGGGAAAAATAACACCTTCAAACTCGGGGCAAAACTCTCTTTTCCAATCCCCACTGCAGATCTCCCATCCGGCCTCCTTGGCTGCGTACTTTGCTCTTGGAACGAGATTCACATTGCAGGTTGGAGGGAAGATTTCTGGGTTGAGGTGGTTTACTGACTTTTATTTCATATTCATTTTTTTCATTGAAAAATATGAAATTTCATATTCATTCATTTATTTCATATTTCATATTTATTTCATATTCAAGACCGAGCATTTTTCCCTAAGACCCTGTCTCCATTGAAACCCACACCAGAGCTTCTCAGAAGCATACTCCTCCAGTTCATCCTCAAACAATATCTCTTGGGCACCCTCAGCCCCACGACACTCTGGTCTAGGGAAACAAATGCGGCATCAGGATTGTCCTCTAGGGCTGAAACTAGCCTGCATCTTTTCAGAGTATTTCTCTCACAGAAATGCACCATCGGAAGAGATAGACTGGCCTGGGAGCCAGGAGGCCCTCATCAGCCCCAAACTCATGATTTGTTTCCTTTTCTTAAGACCTTGTCAGGGGCTAGTCAGGAAGTGAAACCCCCAGTCAGTCTTTGACAATGAAAAGGTTATGGGTCAAATCTGTACATCTCCTCCTCCTAGCCCAGAAATGATTCTGAGAGCTGGTAGATGGGAAGTCAACAGCAGCCACCTAGAGTCTGACAGATAAGACCCTCAAGCAAAGCTGAGGTCGTTGAAGAACGCCAGAGGCCTGTTGGCATTTGCAAATATCTGAAGAAAGCACCTGGGGGGTAGAGCTACTGTTGCAATCTGTTCAGCTAGATACTTCTTGAACAAGGTGTTTGGAAGGAAAGTTAGGACACCATCACTCTGCTGTTGTCTGTGCCCTGGGAAGGTTGACATTCTAGAGAAGCAGTGTGGCTTAGTGGAAAGAGCCTGGACTTGGGAGGTGGAGGTCGTGGGTTCTAATCCCGGCTCCGCTACTTATCAGCTGTGTGACTTTGGGCAAGTCACTTAACTGCTCTGTACCTCGGTTAACTCATCTGTAAATTGGGGATGAAGACTATGAGCCCCATGTGGGACAACCTGAATAAACTGTATTCATTCATTCATTCAATTGTATTTATTGAGTGCTTACTGTGTGCAGAGCACTCTACTAAGCGCTTGGGAAGTACAAGTTGGCAACATATAGGTATCTACCCCAGTGCTTAGAACAGTGCTTGGCATATATTCATTCATTCATTCATTCAACTGTATTTATTGAGAGCTTACTGTGTGCAGAGCACTGAACTAAGTGCTTGGGAAGTACAAATCAGCAACATATAGAGACGGTCCCTACCCAACAATGGGCACATAGTAAGTCCTTAACAAATACCATGATTATTATTATTATTATTATTATTAGCCCCATTGCTGATTTTCTACTTGCTCAATCTCCATGTAACATCCAGGGGAGACTACTACTTCATTGTAAAACCTTCTCCCCCAAATCTTCTTTTAGACTGTGAGCCCACTGTTGGGTAGGGACTGTCTCTATATGTTGCCAACTTGTACTTCCCAAGCGCTTAGTACAGTGCTCTGCACACAGTAAGCGCTCAATAAATACAATTGATTGATTGATTGATTGCTGTCTGACTATAGAGTTACAAATGAGAATAAATTCACCTGATTGATCCTCATTCTCAAATCAGTTTACCTAAGGATTAATACGAATGATTAGTTAGTTCTTTGAGCTTTTAAAAAAGTATGGAAACGTGAGTCTAGTTGGCTCACCAAGTGGAATGACCAAAATCTTTTCTTTTTTAATGAAAAAGTTCACTTTCGGCTGAAAATGGACCATTCTATAAACAAAGGAGAGGATCTTTTCCTTACCTATGAATATTAATTCCAGGTACCCAAGACACCGGCAAAGGCAAAACCACTCTGTCAAACTTCATTCCAAAGGCTGATTTCCTGTGACAGCTTGCAAACTTCCTGCGAGGCAGTGAGCACAAAGCATATCTGACCTAGAAAGGAGAAGAGGATTATGGCAACGGCTTTATCATTCAGAATTGGGTGATATAAATCATTTCAAAATTCAGTCAATTAATGGCATTTATGGAGTACATTGAATGTGTGCAAAGTGCTTAGGAGGGTACAATAGAGTTGTACAGTAGACATGATCCCTGCCCTCAAGAAGCTTATAGTTCTCAAGGAGCTAGCATCATGACTAATTTCTCAGCAGCCACACACATTGGATACGTCATTTTGATGTTACATTGGAATCCCAAGAGGCCATGACTCAGGAGTGAGCGGTCCTGTGCACCTTGATATCCAATAAACCACAAACACCTGATTTAGAGAAAAAATGGCAATCAGTGGATCTCTCCTTCTCTGCTCCTACCATGCCAGACACTTTTGGAACTAGGCTATTATTTGTTTCGGCTTCTTGGGTCTTAGAGTCTTGAAGAGCAGCATGGCCTAGTGGAAAGAGCGTAGGTTTGAAAGTCAGGGGACCTGGATTCTAATCCCGGCTCCACCATTTACCTGCTGTGTGACCCGGGACAAGTCACTTAACTTCTCTGTGCCTCTGTTTCTATCTCTGTAAGATGGGGATTCAATACCTGTTCTTCCCTACTACTTGGACTGTAAGTCCTGTATGGGACAAGGACTGTGTCCTACTTGATTAAATGGTATCTACCCCCATGTTTAGTACAGTGCTTGGCACATAGTAAGTACTTCACAAATACCATGATTAATATTATTATTATTATTCTTGTATAGGCCTGATGACTTCTACCTTGTGGAGTTAACTGGTGGTTCCCATTCCTCACTGGCTGTAAGGAAGAGCTCTGCCTTCCTCTTTCAGTGAAGCAGTCAGATGACTATGATAGTATTAATAATCACGGTACTTGTTAAGCCCTTACTACGTGCCAAGCACTATCCTGAGCACTGGGGTTGGTACTAGTTAATCAGTCTGGACACAGCCCCTGTCCCACATGGAGCTCACATTCTTAATCCCCATTTTTTACAGATGAGGTAAGTGAGGCCCAGAGAAGTTAGGTGACTTGTTTAAGGTCATACAGCAGACAAGAGGTGGAGCCAGGATTAGAACCTAGGACCTTCTGACTCCCAGGCATGTGCTCTATCCACTATACCATGCTGCCAGGAGTCAGCAAGGAGCCGGTGTGCTCAGTAGAAAGAGGTGGCACTGATGTTTTTATTTCGAGTGGATGGAAAGCAGAACCACACTCGCTACCGTCCTGCACGATGTCAGGACGCCCTGTGCATTCTGGAGCAGGATGAGGACTACCATCATCATCTGCGTCCTCATCTGTACCTACTGAGCAAAGCACCATGCTAATGGCTTATTCATTCAATCGTTTTTATTGAGCACTTACTTTGTGCAGAGCAATGTACTAAGCGCTTGGAGAATGTACAATAGAAGTGAATGGTAACATTGAAAGCTGCGGTTTTTTTAGCTTCAAGGAGTTTACAGTCAAATTGCTGAATCAATCTAAAAACGCACTTCCTGATGAGTGAGAGACATAAGGACTTAATAATAATAACAGTATTGGCATTTGTTGAGCGCTTACTATTTGCGAGGCACCATACTAAGCATTGGGATGAATACAAGCAAATTGGGCTGGACACAGTCCCTGTCCCACATAGAGCTCACAGTCTCAATCCCCATTTACAGATGAAGTAACTGAGAACTAGAGAATAACAATAATGATAATTGCGGTATTTGTTAAGTGTTTACTATGTGCCAGGCACTGTACTAAGCACTGGGGTGGACAGAAGCAAATCATGTTGGACACAGTCCCTGTTCCACGTGGGACCCACAGTCTCAATCCCCATTTTGCAGAGGAGGTAACTGATGCACAGAGAAATGAAGTGACTTGTCCAAGGTCACACAGCAGACAAGTGGCAGAGCCAGGATGAGAACCCATGACCTTCTGCTTCCCAGGCTCACGCTCTATCCACTATGCCATGATGCTTCTCAACTTAAAACCTCACACAGAGGAAAATGATTGCTTCCCTTCAATCTGCCACAGGTTTGCTAGTTGCCCTTCAAGTTGCTTCAGCTCCAATCCGGTGCCAATATTAGTACAACTGCTACGTCCAAACACTGCTCCAAGTCCTAGTGTGGATTCCTAGCTTTGAATGAGAACTGAGCTTTAGGATGTCAGGTGTCCTTCGCTTTGGAGGGGCATAATGCAAACGGCTGAATTTATGGCCAGATTCTTCCTGTATTATCAGAGAAAGCCGAGCGCTGAAGACCGGTAAACCTGTGCCATCTGCCATACCTCCCTTTCCAGTGTTTTTAAATCCCTCAAATAACTGGGAAAGGTGAGATGTAACTCTGTTTGAATTTCTGGTGTCCATCCCTTTCCCCTCCCCAAAAGGCAGGGAACACATATGTTTCCGCTCAAAAACCTGTGATTAAAATAGTTTCGGCAGTTGGGCCGTTATGCCCTGACTGAAACACATTCTTAATGCGTTGTTTGCCTGGAAGAATAAACTGCACTACACAGGGGGAAATGCAGGGCAAGGTAATCATATCGATTCACAGGCACATGTGAGTTAAAACCCTGATTCACAGGCACATGTGAGTTAAAACCCTTGTCCTTCACTGGACGTTCGTGTTTGCATTTCAGCTGCTCTTTGCCAAGTCGATGCAACTCGGAAGACAAGTCTTATTATTCCTTAAAGCTCCTACCACCTAGTGGAGCAACGGGGTATGTTTGACATGTATTTACCACCGCCCCTCTTCATGAGGGCTTATCATCATCATCAATCGTATTTATTGAGCGCTTACTATGTGCAGAGCACTGTACTAAGCACTTGGGAAGTACAAATTGGCAACATATAGAGACAGTCCCTACCCAGTAGTGGGCTCACAGTCTAAAAGGGGGAGACAGAGACCAAACATACTAACAAAATAAAATAAATAGAATAGATATGTACAAATAAATCAAATAAATAAATAAATAGAGTAAAAAAATATGTACAAACATATATACATATATACAGGTGCTGTGGGGAAGGGAGGGAGGTAAGATGGGGGGATGGAGAGGGGGACGAGGGGGAGAGGAAGGAAGGGGCTCAGTCTGGAAAGGCCTCCTGGAGGAGGTGAGCTCTCAGCAGGGCCTTGAAGGGCTTATTATCATCATCAATCGTATTTATTGAGCGCTTACTATGTGCAGGGCACTGTACCAAGCGCTTGGGAAGTACAAATTGGCAACATATAGAGACAGTCCCTACCCAACAGTAGGCTTATGTATTTGAGGGATGATGGTCGGGGGGAAAACTAAAGTGCTAACTTGAGAGAGGCTAAAACGCGTCTTACTGAAGAAGCCTGGAAATCTCACCAAACCTCACTCGCCCTGGCCCGAATGGAGTTGATGAAGATGGGAATGACAACAACTTGTACTTCCCAAGCGCTTAGTACAGTGCTCTGCACACAGTAAGCGCTCAATAAATACGACTGATTGATTGATGAAGAATCCCAAGCGCTTAGTACAGTGCTGTGCACACAGTAAGCACTCAATACGATTGATTGATTGATGAAGAACTGTTGATGGGGTCTCTAAAGTGGGTAGTCCTTCCAGAGACCATGTAGATCAGTTTTTCCAATAGGACAGACCAAAAAACACACTTCCTCCTCAACGATGGGCCTTCTAACAAGATTTTAGTCATCTATGGGCTGTGCAGAAAGGATCATTCTATAAAGAGCCTTCATGGGTTAGCCCATGGAAAGTATTCTTACTACAAGCAAGGAAATACTCAGAACTGCTGGGCCTGATGAAGAAGCTATTTGACTTCACACAGTTATTACAAAAGAGCTTAGCCATCATGTTACACAAAGCCTTGCGACCTTAAACCCTCAGTGGGAACAAGGAAGACTTGGGGGAGAAGCAGTGTGGCCTAATGACACATCTCATTCCCTGGCCAGTGCTATTTCATTAATTCATCCATTTAATCATATTTATCAAGTGTTTACTGCATGCAAAGCACCATGCTAAGAGCTTGGGAGAGTGCAGTGTAACAACAGACAGACACATTCCTGCCCACAACGAGCATACAGCCTAGAGGGGGAAGACAGACATTATAAATAGATAGACAAATAAACTCTTGCCACTAGGCAATGTGCGTCACTGATTTTCCATCAGCATACTCCTTCCTAATTATCCATTTTATTCTCCTGCACCATCCCTGTTCACACTCTTTGCTTTTCCCAAACAAAACTTCTAAATGTACTCAGTGAGCAATGCTCACATTTCCAACACATTGATCACGCTTTTCCTTTGGCGTGAAACACCTTCCTTTCTCAAATTCGCTAACCACACCACTTCCCTACCTCCAAAGCCTTCCTGAAAAAACACCTCCTCTACTTTCTAGCCATACTGCCTCGCCTGCCACCTTAGCACACATGTGTCTGTTTATTTAATTGACTACTTTTGTTTCAGTCCTTCTTATCCATGCTTTTTCTCTGCTTTGTGATAGACTCGGGCACTTAGTGGCCGTTGGTCTCGCCCGCTAGGCTGTAAGCTCCTCTGCTGCAGGGACTGGATCTTTCCCTCGTCTGTATTTGTTCTCGAGGGAACGTGTTCTCCAACACGTTGCACACAGCACAGGTGCCATGTTACCCCCCCATAGCTCTGGAGCTGCCCTCCCTCCTGGCCTCTGGTGTCGTCCCAGGTCTCAATCAAGGCGGGAGAGTTTTCAGACAGGTTTGAACACCCCTAAAATGGTGACCTACTAGTTCTTAGAACCTTATCCCCTGAATCCCCATATGTCAAAAAACCCATCCCATTCCCCCCGACCCACATTCAAAAGAGCAAGGTCCTGGGAGTCAGAAGGACCTGGGTTCTAATCCTGGATCCATCACTTGTCTGCTGTGTGACTTTGGGCAAATCACTTAACTTCTCTGTGCCTCAGTTCCCTCATCTGTAAAACGGGGATTAACTTGTGAGCCCTATGTGGGACGGGGACTGTTTCCAACTCGATTAGCTTGTGTCTACCCCGGTGCGTAGAACAATGCCTGGCACTTAGTAAGCGCTTAACAAATACCATAATTATTAAAATGAAAAGTTGGCACCTCCTCCCAGAGGTCTTCCCAAACTAAACCTTTTATTTCCTCTATCTGTCCTCCCCTCTGCACAGATTATAAACTTTATTGTGTTCCTGACTGAGCCCTTTGATACTCATCCCAGACCCACAATACTTACATAAATATTCTTATAATGTACTATTTCCTCTCTTCCTAATCTATTTTAATGTCTGTCTCCCCCTGTAGTTGTAAGTTCTTAATGGGCAGGGATGACGTCTACCAACTCTGTTGCATAGTATTTTCCTAAGCCATAGTACAGTGCCCTAACACGTGGTAAGCACCCAATAAATACCATCGATTGATTCACTGAATGATCAACAGATGCTGCTGCTGCTGCTGACAAAAATGACATATGAAATCTGTTTCTGATTGCTTTTATGTTGGGTTTTTGGTTTTTTTTTTTACATTTTGGCTCTTATGGACTCTCAGCTACCCATAGCATCTTGTGAACATATCACTTATAGTGGGGCTATTTACTGACTGCTTATTTTGTACTCAACACTGGGATGCATATAAAATGATCAATAAGGTGCAAGTGGCTCACAATCTAGGTGGGGAAGAATAGAGGCATCAGCAGTGATACCAAGCAAGAAACAATGAGCCGCTTAAATAATTTAATAGTCTACTTTATAAAATTATTTATAAAATCTGTGGGGTAAAAATCAGGATACTAACTCTGTGCCAAATTTTTTGTAGCTATTTCAAACAACTGCTTTCAAAGGGACAAGTGTAGATTACCCTTTTGAATCCATAGAAGGAACTAGAAAGAGGCCCATCTTTCAAAACTACTTCATCTTCCTCTAAAGTCTTTCATCCACTCCCTTCACATCAGGATTTTAACTTCTTTTTAGACTTCTCCAATTCCATTTTTTCTTAAATCCCCAAAAGAACTAAATGTGGTAATCAAGAAAGTGTCTCTGTCCTTATCCCAGGACATCGATGAATGACACATACTGATACAAGGGGGAATGTTTCATGATTTTTTAAGAAAGTAATGTGGTGGATTGTTGTTGTTGTTTTTAAAAATCATAGACACATTTTTACAGGCCTGAAAAACTGGCATGTTAGTTGCATATTTTGTATCTTCAATTTGCTTCCATTTGAAAAAGAATAATATGGGTAACAATGCAGGTTACAGGCAATTACTATTGATCAGACTAGACAAAAGACTGAAAAAACAAGATACTAAGTTATCTAATCCTGAGCAGAATTAGATTTCTCATGTTCTGGAGATACAATTCTTTTCTTATGAGCCATTTTAGAAGATTTGAATCCTTCCTGCTGTTGCAAAACAAATAACTGAATTTTAAAAATAATTTTATTCTGAAAATTATGAAACAGAGTCTCTCTGAAATAAATTGTATCTGTAAACAGTACTGCCAAAGTGCCATATAATTACTAGAAAATTTGAATAAAGTAACAACTGATTTCCAAAATAATAAATAACCCAGAAATCAACTAAAAGATTTGCGAGTGTAGACCCAGTTTATGTGGAATCAGAGCATGTATAATTGCATAATTTTCCCAATACATTACTCCTCCAATCTGCTATTAGACAAGCCCAGATTTCATCAGTGAAATGACTGATCTATCTTACCGAATACTAAATGTATTTTCATCAGTACTAGTTAAGTTTGGAAACCCCATCCCACCCAAAAACACTCCTCCCCCTTTGAAGAAGTTTCATCTTTCCCAAATGTTCAGTATTATGAAGCAGATGCAAAATTCAAAACTGATTTCCCTTCTAACAACATTATACTATCTAGAATGACTGTGATGTCTTCAACTGTGAGATCGGGAATGATTAATGACTAGAACTGAAGCTCTTTCTGAACCATTTTGGGGAGGAAAGGGAATTCATTCAGCACCAGAGTGCAGAAATGGGCTGGGAGTTCTGAAGAGGGGCGATTCTATTTGGCTATATCCAGCAGGAGATCAAAGAAACAGTCCTGGTGATTCTCATAGGAGCTGAAGGACCTCAACCTGCATGTAGTAGTAATGATGATGATGATTAATAATAATAATTGCGGCTTCTACTAAGATCCTATGGGATGCCAAGGACTGTGCTATGTGCATCCCCATTGTATAGATGAAGAAGCTGAGACACAGAGTAGTTAAGTGACTTACCAATGTTCGGACAGCCGTCCAAGTGGTGGATCTAGGATTGGAACTCAGATCTCCTGTTTCCCGGGCCCGTGATCTTTCCACTAGGCTTTGCTGCTTCCCTTAGCCATGCTCCCTTGTCCTTTCTCTGGAAGGTAAAGCAGGAGGCACTTCAAAGGTCCACAGAGCACTAATAGGTCAGTTACATAGCAATGATGAAGCTGCGTGACCACTTATCTCCTCTGTGTCATTGGGTAAATCACTTAACTGCTCTGTGCCTCAGTTACCTCATCTGTAAAATGGGGATTAAGACTGTGATCCCCGTGTGGGGCAGAAACTACGTCCAACCTGATTACCTTGGACTTACCCGAGGGCTTAGAGCAGTGTCAAGCAGTAAACACTTCCAACAAACACTTTAAAAAGAAAAAGATGGTTAATTCATTCACCTTCCTAAAGGCAGAGGAATACTAGACACCTTCTCGACATCTTTTCCAGCTCTGATTCTATCTCTACTCTCCTAGTAGGGACACTGAAATTAGATCTAGCTACTTCTAAATGGTTCCCAATTCTCCCGACTTAAATAAAGGTCAAATGGAAAACTACGCTAAAGACAAGCGGTGTTTGGCAAAAACATGGGGAAATTTCTCTGCCACATCTAGGAAACTATGGTGGGCTGTGTGAGCGTGAGTCTCTTCAGCAGTTCTCACTGCTTCAGAAGCAGCTGCCCTTCTCTCTTCCAAGGACCTGGGCAAAGGGTGAGAAACTCATCTCAGGCACGAGTTCAAAATCAGGGTCATCCATATTGGATGGCGGTGAGTTTCTCATGACTGATACCCATCTACACTGGATGGGGGTGAGTTTTCTATGAATGCTCCCCATCTATTTAATTTCACTGGATGAGTTTCTCACGAGTGACACCCATCCCTTTAACTCCGAGTTAGTTCATCTCCGCCAAGTCGGACCGAGGCTACTCTCGCTGAAGCCAGGCAAATTTGAGTCCAGAAAGAAGGACGTTAGGAATGAGGAGGAATGAGCAGAGCACCTCATGGACAAATTATTTGTGATCTTGCTGAGTAACATAAGCAGGCTCTTGGCAAACGGCCCCTTCGGACCTCTGACAGCTTGCGGCATTTCTGACGTGCCCTTTGGTCCCTGTGTAAGTGCCAACAGCACTGGTGGTCCCTTCCTCTCCGGGACTGGAGGGTCTCACGTGATGCAAACTCACATAATTGCTTGAGATAGCATTGCGATTTCATTCCTCAGTGATCTGAAGGAGACCGAGCAGAGGGCCGGTGGGTAACATTCAAACCCATGTACGAGGGCCATGCTGAATGGCTCACTCCTCCTTCTTTTGAAATGGATAGGGAAAGTTATGATTGGCTCCATATGACAGGAAAGCTTGATGATAGCATGATTTATGGCCGGCTGTGCTGGTGTAGCTCTTATTCAGTGCTGGGGCCTGAACATACTGCAAAAGAAGCTTCTCTAGTGGCACAACACCCAAGGCAGCGGTCCAAGGAATGGTGGTGATGGTGAGATCCCGAATTTCAGGAGATTCCTCGGAGGAGATCTTGGAATGTGAAGACATACATGTTATGATTAAGGGGGTAACGAAATGCACTCTTTACGGCCTAGAGAGCCATCTGTCATTCGCACAGGCTCATCTTAGCACCTTTCCCTTTCTGTATCATCCCAGTGCCATCTTTGCATTACCATGGGAATTTCTGGCTCCTCCTGACCTTTCTCTTGCACATATTTCACAGCTCTGCAGGCGTGGTGAAATACAGCTACAGCTTGCTTGGCCCGACCGCCTCTCCACATTTGTTTTTCTCTTATTGCATGTCACTCCACCACCAGACCTTTTTCAGGGGATTCTTCATCTTTCCAGTTGGGCCGCAATCTGGTTCCTGTTTTCTCTTCCTCAGTTGCACTTTCAGTTGTTTCCTCTTTTCCGTCAACTTCCAGATGTTGTTGCTTATCCATTTATTTTCAGCGCATTGTATCCTTTCCCGAACCTCCGCATGATTCTTCCAACGGCACCTCGCGCCCCAGCCTTCGAGCCAAGGCGAGCTCTTGAAACCTGTTCTAAATTACTGGGACTCGAATTGGCTGCTCTTTCCCCCAGCTGGGTGTGCTCAAACTCTTCTTTCTTTTCGCCCTGAGAGGCTCGTTTTCGATTTGGCCTTAAGTCGGAGCCACTTCCAAGGTTAGCTCCCCGCTCAGGGCAACATCCTGCTGAGGTCCAAGCCGGGGAGAGTCTACTCCATTGTGCAAAAATTCCCAGTGGGGAGGGCAAGCCCAGTGGACATTTAAAATCCAAACCGCAATTTGTTTTAGACGGTTTTATGATCTCTTTGTGCAAATTTAAAACCAGAAACCAACAATATTTTCAATTGTCATGAGATGGAACAGAAATACATAGTGCTGAAGAGAATCCCCATCTTGCCTTCTCAAGCTGACATACTTTCTATCATACTTTGGCATTTATTAAGCTGTGACGAAATTAAATTACTAGATAGTTGAATGCCTGGAAAAAATGTTGAAGGCTTCTTTTTTTAATAGGTTCTACTGAAGAACATGTGGTGTTCATTTAGTGGTGGTGTCATATGAATAATATAGAACATTGAATGACACTAGACAAGGTCATTTTTCAAATTCTTACCGTAAAATTCTGCAGGCAAAAGTGAATCTTTACATATAATATACAGTTTCTTGCTAACAAATTAATGACTGGGGTTACAATCCTATCCGCCTGTAAGCTGGAGGCCCCATTGCCCCCAAAAAATCCGCCTTAAAATTCTGCCACTGTTGGTAAGTACTTCTTGAATTAAAAAGTACATTTCTTCCTTTCTACTACCTCCGCACCAAGAGGAGTAACAATAACATCATGATTTTTGGAGGTCATTTGTGATCTAGAAAAGGGTTTTAGTGATCTTTACTGAATCCCCCTTATCCTGCAGAATTTATCCTGATTCCTCAATCAATAAATCAATGATATTTATTGAAAGTTTACTGTGTGCAGAGCATTGTATTAAGCACTTGGGCAAGTATGACAGAGTTGATAGTCGTGATCTCTGACCCCAGGGAGCTTACAGTCTACTGGGGGAGACAAACATTAAAATCAATTAGGTATAGGGGAAATAGTTGAGGAGAGTAGATTCCTCCCTATCTTAACTACTGTTCTGGTTTAGGGGATCTGGGTCAGTGATGGTAATTGGGTATGAAAGATCAGAAAAGAGCAAATCAAGGGACAGCCACCATAAAAGTAGCCACAGTGAAACTCTGCCTTGAAAGCTGCCCAAGTATAGGTGGAAGAGTCTCTACACTTAAGAAAATATGCCAGTAATGCCCAACTGGCATTTTGGCCCTCCTATTTCTCACAACTGATGGTAGCCTCAGGACAATCTTGGGGTTGACTGAGGGGCGAAGAGACCATATCTCAAATGTGGTTTAAACGGATACACTTACATATTGTATAAGTGTTTGCAAAGTGCCAAGCACTGTACTAATCTCTGGGGTACTCCATGTCCCACATGATGCCCAGCGTCATAATTCACATTTTACAGATGAGGCAACTGAGGCACAGAGAAGTTAAATGACTCACCCAAGGTCACACCATAGATGAGTGGTAGAACAGGATTAGAACTCAGGTTCCCTGATTCCCAGACCCGTGTGCTTTCCACTAGGCCATGCTGCTTCTCAATTGGTTTTAAATGTTTTGTTTTAAAAGTGTTGAAGGTCTAAAGATAAAATTTAGTGTCTTTAAATTTAGAGGCTTTGGAGGGTGGAGGAATCTCACATGTCTCATTTTGTTCATTTTTGCTCGTGGGTAAGGTGGAATGAAGCAGCAAGGGCCTAGCCCAGTCTCCTCTGATTCCTCCCCTTTCTGAGACTTTCTTCCATTGCTAGACAACAGGAATTGGATGATTCTCTTTTTGTTCATATTATTTTACTAGAAAAATGAAGTGAGGAACAGTGAATAAATGTAGGCCATGGGAATGGAAGGAGAGCAAGTGTGAGATCAGAGAACAAAAAAAAACCCCAAAAAACCCCATCCCCAAACCTTTCTAAAGCGAAAAGGAGGCAGGGGTGAACAAAGGAAAGAGGAAAGGAAGAAAAAAAAACTGGAAGAAGATTAAAGGGAATTAACAGGAGGTCCCACTTAGCCCTTAATGCCTGTGGGTTTTCTGATGAAGATGTGGCATTAACAGTTTCTGAGTTAATAGGAGACTGATGTGTCCGACAGCTTAGAGGAAAGCCAGATGAAGACTAGGATCCCACTTAAGTTAGATTTGGAAGATACGGAGGCTTAAAGGAAAACAAACTATGCAGAGTAACAATTCTCTCATTATTTAACCTTTACTTGACACTCTATCTTGGAAATCTATTGCAATTGATAATTGGGTCATCAATCAATAGTATTTATTGAGCACTCACTGTGTGGAAAGCACTCTACTAGGCACTTGGGAGAGAACAACACAACATTCATTCAATCATATTTATTGAGCACTTACTGTCTGTGGAGCACTGTACTAAGTGCTTGGGAGAGTACAGTAGAAGCAGCGTGGCTCAGTGGAAAGAGCATGGGCTTTGGAGTCAGAGGTCACGGGTTCAAATCCCGGCTCCGCCACATGTCTGCTGTGTGACCTTAGGCAAGTCACTTAACTTCTCTAAGCCTCAATTGCCTCATCTGGAAAATGGGGATTAAGACTGTGATCCCCACGTGGGACAACCTGATCACCTTGTATCCCCCCCAGCGCTTAGAACAGTGATTTGCACATAGTAAGAGCTTAATAAATGCCATCATTATTATTACAATACAACAATAAGCAGACATATTCCCTGCCCACAGTGACCTTACAGTCTAGAGGCAGCAGACACATTCCTTGCCCTCAACAAGCTTATAGTCTAGAGGGGACACAGTCACCAAAAACTTCCCTGACTCAGCCCTCATTTTCCCTTTCCTCCCACTCTTCTGGGTTGACTGTTCATTTGGTTGCGTACCCTTGGAGCAATTCGATACTCTCCCTGAACCTGACAGCACTTAGTAAAATATCCTTATACTCTACTATTTCCCCTATCTGTAATTTCTTCTAATGTCATCTCCACTTGAAGGCTGTAAGCTCCTTGTGGGCAGGGATTGCATCCATCAACTCTGTCGTACTGTACTTTTCCAAGCACTTAGTACAATTTTCTTGTGCTCAATAAATATCATTCATTGAGTGATGGATATACCACTCTCCCCACCTTCAAAACCCTCTGAAAATCACATGTCCTCCAGGAGGCCTTCCCAGATTAAGCAATTTTATTTCCCCTAGACACCCTCCTCACTACATCAACTATGAACTTGGCTGTGTATTCCTGAAGCATCTTTATATGCACTCCATCCCCACGCTACCTATGAAAATATTCTTGTAGACTACTATTTCCCCTGTTCCTAATCTACCTTAATGTCTATCTCCTTCCGAAGACTCTAAGCTCCTTGTGGTAAAGGATCACGGCTATCAATTCTGTTATAATGTACTTTCTCAAGCGCTTAGTACAGTGTTCTGGACACAGTAAGGGCTCATTAAATATCATTGATTGATCGATTCTTGTGGCAAAAAAGTAGGTATGCTTGTATGAGAGCAGATGATTGCACGCTAGATTGAGGAACATTCCAAAATGAAGAAATTATTGTTTGAGAACCAAAGGAGCAGGAGTGAACAACTGGCCTTCCAAAATTCCATAATTAAAACTTCAAGGGTTAATCAGGAAGTGGGCATATGCCACTAATTGCCATTTGGTTAAAATAAGTCTGCAATGCTTTGTTCTCTGCTGCCCATTAATTGGTTGGAACTATTTGATTCTAGCACTTAAGTATTTTATTTCCCCACCTCCTCAGCACTTGTATATATATGTGTATATATATCTATATCTATATATATTAATTAATTCAGTGATATTCAATCATTTATTTTAATTTCTCTAGCTGTAAAAAGTTTCTTATCTGACTCCCCTGTTAGAGTGAAAGTTACTTGAGGGAAAGAAACATGTCACTTCCCTGGGTTGAACTCTCCCAGTCACTTAACTTCTCTATGCCTCAGTTTCCTCATCTGTAAAATGACAATTGAATACCCAAAGACTGCAAAAACTGTGTGCAAAGGCTGTATTAAGCACTGGGGAAAGTACAATATAACAGAATTGGTAGACACATTCCCTGCCCAAAAGGAGCTTAGACTCAAGAGGGGGAGACAGACATTAATATAAATATAGGATATATACATAAGTGTTGTGGGGCTGAGGGTGGAGTGAATAAAGGTTACAAATCCAAGTGGAAGGGCAATACAGAAGGGAGTAGGAGAAGAGGAAATGAGGGCATAGTTAGGGAAGGCCTCTTGGAGGAAACATTCTTCATAAAGGCTTTGAAAGTGGGGAGAGTGATCGTCTGTCTAGAGGATATGAAGCGGGAGGGAGTTCCAGGTCAGAGTCAGGAAGTGGGTGAGGGGACAGAAATGAGAGAGAAAAGATCGAGGTAGAGTGAGCAGCTTGGCATTTAAGGGGTGAAAGTATGCAGGTTGGGTTGAGTAGGAAATAGAGAGGTAAAGGCAGGAAGGAGCAAGATGACTGACTACTTTAAAGCCAGTGGTAAGGAGTTGCTGTTCGATGTAGAGGCAGATGGGCAACTCAATGGAGGTTCTTGAGGAGTGGGGACGCATAAACTAATCGTTTTGGAGAAAAATCATCCAGGCAGCAGTGTGAAGGATGGATTGAAGTGGGGAGAGACAGGAGACAGAGGTCAGTAAGGAGGCTGATCCAGTAATTAAGGCAAGTTCTACTTGGACTGTAAGCTCCACGTGGTACGGGACTGTATCTGACATGAGTATCTTGTATCCCCCGCAGCACTTAGAACAGTGCATGGCACCAAATAAGTAGTCGATACCACAATTATTATTAAAGTACATAGTATAGGGCATTACACCCACTACTCAAATACTATTAATAATACTACTGCTACTCAGATCATTTGAATAATGCTTTTTTATATATATATATATCTACCCACCTGATGTTGCTTTTAGTTCCAGAATGCTACTAGCCGGTCAAACTGAGGTCCACTGTCCCTTGGGGAAGAAACAATCGCTGGGACAGCACACTGGAAAGAGGGCTCTGAAATTTTTGCAAGAAACCACTTCAAGGATCTGGGCTGGAAAAACTCAACTTCATTTTGTGAGGTCTTGCACAAGGAAAGAACAGTACGTAACATTTTAAAATGAATGCAGACACATTTGTGCTGTAGTTTATTCAGCTCTTGCCAAATTCTAAACTCTTTTCATCCAAAAGGTTCTTGCTGATGAGATGAAGGAGGAGACACAGGAAGGAATTGCTGCACGGCATATCAGGGCAAAAATAGAAGCATGGGTGGACGCTGGGTGAAATGATTCTTGGAGACACATTTCCACTTCTCTGGCTGGCGAACTGGCACGTTGAGGAACAGCTGAATGTGAGACAGTCACAAAGCATTTCTGGTCCCAGCAGGTGTTTCCGAAAATCCTAGCTCAACACCTGAGAGCCATGAAAGGAAACAAAACCCGAAGGTAGTCTTCCTCTGGCTCCGCAAGGACAAGGTCATCAGGGAACTTGGACCAAGCTTGCGGCCTTTTCAATGGACCTGAATTTGGAGACAGGTGACCTTGGAAGATGTTGTGTTCAGCTTGGACCATGATCTGAAAGGACGGGGGTTGGTTGAGGGAGAGAGCGTGACTCATTAGCTAATTCTAAACACATGCAGTTTGGACTCTGGTGGGTGGGTTCATGGCAAGACCAACTTATTCTGAGCCATTTTCCCCAGTGACAGCTACGTCTGTTGCTTTTTCCACAGGCATGTAGCAGGTGGTCAGCCTTTGGAGTCTCCATTTTCCATTCCTTGAAACAACAGCGAGCAGTCATCCCTGAACATGGCACTTGACGTACAGGATTTTCGTCTGACCATCTCCTGACGGGCTGACAAAAGTGTCAGCACCACCTCAAACCCACAGAGTGGAGGAATTTACAAATCCACGGATGGGCTGTTGCTGGATTCAAAGTCACCACAGACCGTACCTCTCCCTTTCCTTCCTGGCTTCCGAAGTTCCCCAAATTCCCCAAAGTAAAAAACCAGCAGCTGTAACAGAGCATGGTACAAGGGATTTCTTTTCCACCCGCTTCTCCTATTAAAAGCACATATCAAAAGGAAAGCAGATGAGCATCGAGGGAGCAATTAATTGGTTCAGAGTCAGTGCACCCCAGTCCAGAGCCCGAGTGGACGTCCTGTCTCCCCACGCATTCCTTAGGGGGAGGGATGGGCGCCACCATAGCGACCCTTTGAAGCTAATGACGGACATGGGCATACACCAAAGAAAACCAAAATCCTGGAAAAGAAACTGTGTTAATTCTTGGCCTTTCTTCTCATAACTCTGAAAGGTCCAGGAGAACCTGGAAATTATTGCCTCGAGCAACCCAGGAGATAGGAGTGGGGCAGACACCGTTTGATGGCAAATTTAGGTGTAGTAGGAAATTGCTTTAGCTCTTTCTGGGCACCGTCTTACTCTTCAACAAAGCTCTACAGAGAGAACGGAAGGAAGGGCAGGCAGCTTTTGATCAAGCAGAATTTAGCTTTAAACTCCACAGTCTTGGACATCAAGAGTCGACACTGAATAGGATACTGAAGGCTTTCCAGTTTTTTTCTGAAGAGGATAATTTGGCCATTGCCAATGTGATCTTAGACAATGTGACAGAAAGGGTTTAGTGTTTGTACATCACTAAACTGACACTTTCATGAACGCCTAGGTAATCCTTAGTCAACAATTTACACTAGGATTCTGCCAGACAGTCGGGGCTCGTGGGTGGGTCTCCAGTGGCACATTTAATCAACTAGCTGGTGAGGCACTGTGGGCTGTGACATTTCATCTGTGTTGGATTCCTCTTGCCCTCCCTCCTCCCCAGTATTTCCTTCAGGAAGAAGAAAAGGGAAGAGGTGCCTCCCACTGACCCAATGTCAACTAGAGTCCTGTTACCTAAGTGGCAGATGCATTAATGTTAGCATCATGACTGCTTTTCAAAATGACCAAACTAATGTCAGTAAGGCCCCCGCTCCTACCTTTGGAACTCAGAAACAGAAAAACAAACGACAACAAGCATAACGACTGACTGTAGCTGTTGAAGGGCTGGAATCCTATTCTGGAAAGGGTCACGATACTGGTGACATCGCTAAGAGAATGATGTTGGAGTATCTGAATACTACTGTGTCCTCAATTATGTCCAAAACTGAATTCCTCATCTCCCCAATCTTCTCCTCCACTTAGACTATCCCAACTCAGCTAACACCACCTTCAACCTCCTGCCTCTGAAACCCATAACCCAAGCATTATTCTTCACTCCTCCCTCTCTTTTAACCTCGCCACAACATTTTCAGAATCTGCCCCTTCCACTTGAACCAAATGGCTGCTTTGCTTGTCCAGGCACTTGTCATATCCTAGCTTGATTACCACGTCAGCCTCCTCGATGATCTCCCTGCTCCAATCTCTCCCTTCCTGAATAAGCAGCTGGATCTGGAGGAAAGAGCACAGGCCTGGCAGGGAGAGGACCTGGGTTCTAATCCTGGCTCCACCACTTGTCTGCTCTGTGACCTTGGGCAAGTCAATTCACTTCTCTGTGCCTCAGTTATCTTTGTCTGTAAAATGGGGATTCAATCCTACTCCTTCCAAATTAGACTGTGAGCCCTATATGGGACAGAGTGTGTCCACCCTAAGTATCTTGTATCCACTCCAGGGCTTAGTTCAGTGCTCAGTGAATAGTATGTGCTTAACAAATACCACAGGTCATTAAATTCATTATGCTGCCCATATCATTTCTCCAAAAATCTCCCCACTTCAATGATTACCTATTCCTCTCTGCATCAAGCAGAAACTCTGGACCATCATTTTAAGGCACTCAGATATCTCTCCCCTTCCTGTTCACTCAGTTTTCCCATTACACCAAATCCTGCATGTTTTTTTTCTTTCAAACTACTCTCTGTGCCTCATTCTTGTCTCTCCCACCACCAGGCTCATGCTGACACCTTTTCTTCTGCCTAAATCTACCTCTGTCTTTACATCCTGCAAACCACTGCTCTTCCCGTTCTTCATAGCCCTTAGGTATCTCTTGCGTCCCTGTGAGCATTTATGAACACATCTCTATAACTGCCTCATATCTTAATGTCCACCTGAAGAGTCAGTTCTGGATCCCCTTCTTTTCTCCATATACACCCATTCCCCTAGAGAACCCATTCACTCCCACGGCTTTAACTACCATCTCTCTACAGGTGATTCCCAAATCTGCCTCTCCAGCTCTGATCTCACTTCTTCTCTGCATTCTCTCATTTTCTCCTGCCTTCATTACATTGCTACTTGGCCAGCCCACTGACACCTCAAACTAGACACCTCATGTCCAGAACAGAACACTTCATCTCCCCACCCAAACCCTGTTCTCTCCCTTTCCCATCACTGTAGACAGCACCACTTCTAGACTGTGAGCCCGTTATTGGGTAGGACCAACTCTATATGTTGCCAACTTGTACTTCCCAAGTGCTTAGTACAGTGCTCTGCACACAGTAAGAGCTCAATACAGTTGAATGAATGAATGAATGAATCCTCCCTGTCTCACAAGGCTGTTTGACATTATCCTCGACTCATCTTCCTCATTCAATAAACGTAGTCGATCTTTAATCAAATCCTGTTGGGTCTTCTTTCACAACATCGTTGCTGAAATCTGCCCTTTCCTCTTCATCGAAATTGCTACTACATTGATACAAGCAGTTGTTCTATCCCGGCCTTGACTACTGCATCAGCCTTCATGCTGAACTCCTTATGTCCCGTCTCTCCCTCCTTCAGTCCATACTTTGCTCTGCTCCCCTGATCATTTTTCTTAAAAAAAGCTCATTGCCTATTTCCCCACTCCTCAAAAACCTCCAGTGTTCACCCATCCAACTCTGTATCAAGCAGAAACCCTTTACCACTGGCATTAAAGCACTCAATCGCCTTACCCCCTCCTATTTTACCTCACTGATTTCCTACTATAATCCAGCAGGCACACTTCACTCCTCTAATGCAAACCTACTCACTGTGCCTCAATCTTGTCTTGGCAAATAGTAAGCGCTTAACAAGTAGCATTATTATTATTATTATTATTATCTCACGGCTGACCCCTCGCTCATATTCTCACTCTGGCCTGGATCTCCCTCCCCCTCCATCTACAACAGACCATCACTCTCCTCACATCCACATCTCCTCCAAGAGGCCTTCCCCAACAGAGCCTTCATTTCCCCTACTTCCTCTCCCTTCTGCATTGCCTTTGAACTTGGAATTGTACCCTTTATTCACCCCAACCTCAGTCCCACAGCACTTATGTGCATACCTATGATTCATTATAATGCCTATATCCACTTCTAGACTGTGAGTTCCCTCTGGGCAGGGAACAGGTCTACCAACTTTGCTATATGTAATCTCTCAACCACCTAGTACAGCGCTCTGCAAAAGTGTTCAATAAATACAATTGACTGATTGATTTGCACACAAGTAGCAGTAGTGTTTAATTCTAGGTCTTTCTGGTGATACTGTAATATTCCTAGAAAGTTTGTGAAACTCTAGAGTGAGTTCTTGACAGAGTTTATCCTCAAACCACTCCTTTACTTATCTGGGAATATTAGACATATTCCTGCTTGGAAGAAAGGAACTTGTATCCCATAGTCTCCTGTGGTTCTTTCCAACTCAAAGGGGCCTTCTAGGAAGAGCACAGGCCTGAGAATCAGAGAACCTGGGTTCTAATCCCGGTTACGACATGCACCTGTTGCATGACCTTGGGCAAGTCACTTAACTTCTCTGTGCCTCAGTTCCCTTATTTGCAAAATGAGGATTCAATACCTGTTCACCCGCCTACTTAGACTGTGAGCCCCATGTGGAATCTGATTATCTTGTTTCTGCCTCAGTGCACACAGTAAGCGCTCAATAAATACGATTGAATGGATGAATGAATGAACAGTGCTTGGCCTATAGTAATAATAATAATAACAATAAAATTTACTACTATTATTGTACTTGTTAAGTGCTTACTTTGTGCGAAGCACTATTCTAAACACTGGGGTAGATACACGTTAATCAGATTAGACATAATCCCTTCTCCCATATGGGGCTCACACTCTTAATCCCCAATTTACAGATGAGGGAACTGAGGCACAGAGAAGTTAAGTGACTTGCCCAAGATCACAAACAGACTAGAAACCAGGTTCTTCTGAACTCCCAGGCCCGTGCTCTAACCACAAAGCCACATTGCTTCTCAGTATGCACTTAATAAATACTGCTCTTATTTATTATTCCAGCTTTTTAGCTCCATTGATCCCTACCTACAAAGGAGTCAGTAGGAAAGGAGTCATTCCCACTACCTTTAACCCTGTGAATTATAAACTTTCTGCTGATTAGCAGGTTTTCTCTCAGCAACTGACTTGTAAAAGCCTTTGTTCCAGTACCAATTGAAATCCACTCTGTTCTGTTTCCTCTGAAGTTCTTTATCCTGAATATAGTTTTCACACCAGTGGTAACATCATGTTGGTGTTTCTAGACATCTGGGGAAAACTCAACATTTCCCCTCCAAACCTAGGAAGACCTCAAAACATGATCCAATACACCATCTACAGAGGAAGAAATGGGGAGCAAGTGACCAGTCCAATAAGCCAAGAATAATATAAACTGAATAACACTCACGTTCTAAAACCGCTCTGAAAGCCAAGGCCTAGTGTCTCGCTGGGCGGAGATCCTCAAAACCCTATGACACGGCAATTCAGCTCTGAAGTTTTCAACTATCTGGAGGAAAAGTTACCTGTCCCTGTCAACCTCCCCTATGAACAAAACTCATGCCAGTAATATTGCAACCAATTTTATTTTCACACTATAGCAGGACTTCAGGAAACCCTTGATATTATGAAACGTTATTGCAGTGCATTTTGGCCAAGTCCAGTTTACTCTAAAGTCTATCACCGACTGTTCACGGAGCAAAATGAATTTTAAACCCGTGAGGATAGCCAAACGCAAACCACAAATCAGAAAACCACCAACGCAGGCCATGCTCTCTGCCAAGGTTTAATATGAGCTAATGGGAGGACAACAAGATGTTAGAATTTGATTTTACAATGCTCCATGTAACATTTGGCAATACAAAGGGATTGGGCCCAACCTCCGGCTCCTTAAGTAAACGTTTGATATAATATTTCACACTCGCCTCCCAATCAATCTCAATCTCCTGCTCCAAGGGGATCAGATTTAGAACCTCCCTACTTCACTCACCAATGGCATTTGCCTCAGCTGGCTCCAGATGTGCTTTTCCTCCACCCACATTACACAGGGAAGGCCAGGTCGGGGATGGGGCTGGAGAAAGAGCAGGAGGGAAGGAGGGAGCTGGGAGCTGCAGCATAACTAGCTTGCACCTCCCCCAACCATCTACGATTCCTATCACTGGCGGAGGGCAGGGGACAGGGCCGACGTGAGCAAAATTCCTTCACATGTGCAAAGCCCATACCAATTCCACACCCGAGCGACAGAAAATCAGATCTGGGCTGGACTGTGTAGCTTTATCCTATTCCAACAGGGTTGGGGGTCAAATACAGCTCTTTGGCACCATCAACCCCAGGCTGGAAACGCAGCCTCGCCCAAGCTCCAGAGACCTTGCACACATTTCACACGACACACCAGGACATTATGAGGTGAGGGAGTCCACTCGGCAAAGCACCGATAGAGCCACGTTTACAAGCACAGCTCTCTGAGCCACTTAGCATGTGTCTTTCAGCTTGGGATTCAAAAGATTTTAAGACTTACATTTCTGACTGCTCTGCTTTGAGAAAACTGCTTTTCTCCCAATGTTCAGGAGTCAAAAGATTTCAAGACTTGAATTTCTGACTGCTCTGCTTTGAGAAAACTACTTTTCTCCCAACGTTCAGGAGTCAAAAGATTTCAAGACTTGAATTTCTGACTGCTCTGCTTTGAGAAAACTACTTTTCTCCCAACGTTCAGGAGTCAAAAGATTTCAAGACTTGAATTTCTGACTGCTCTGCTTTGAGAAAACTACTTTTCTCCCAATGTTCAGGAGTCAAAAGATTTCAAGACTTGAATTTCTGACTGCTCTGCTTTGAGAAAACTACTTTTCTGCCAATGCTGAGTCGACAACACTATGTCCCGGATGGTTTAGACATTCGCCGGCCTGTACGTGGGGAGCTAGACCAGACCATCTCTTGATTCCAAGATGCTAACACTGAAATTCCAGTTCATCTCAAGGACAGAATGAACTGAATGAGTGACCTGAAAAAAATCATGGCATACCACAAATCTCCAACTTCCCCGGTGGAATCTGGGTTCTCGATTGACGTTCACTGCCACTGATAGGCTGCTTCTGCTCGGAACGGTGGACTGAAGATGAGATCTGGAGAAAGTGATTAAACCTAAAGAAGAGAAAAAAGAATCAATATTGATCTTTCAATATAAGAAGGTGGGTGGTCGCTTGAGGACAGGATAAAAAAAGGGCAGTTGAAACAGCATGAGCAATTTGCATTAGACTTAAGGAAAAATTTCTGGTTGAAAAACAGAACGAGTTACTGAGGGACATGGTGGAATTTCTTTCTCTACAGCTTTTTAGAAACAGGGTGGATTACCAATTAGGCTGGAAAGGTTCAAATGAGATCCTGCCTAAAGGCAAGGGGGTGGACCTAAACAGGCTTTCAAAGCCCCTTCCAGCCCTTCATGTCTATAATATTTAGAGCCCGTTTAAAAGAGGATTCAAAGTATCTCCTTGGAAAAATAATGATTCTTAATAGTGTAATGCTAATAAGGAGTGTATACACTTCATATGGCCTATTCTCCCCTAATAGCATTGTCTTTTCACTTTACAATACCCCCTACCACAAACCACTGAAAGGGAAAAAATAACAAAACAGGCAAAGCCTTTTAACACAAACACACACACATGCATGCACACATGCACAAAATCTTACTTAAGAATATAATTGTATTTGACCAAAATACCACATGTGCCTGTCTCATTTGACAATCCCTTGTTGCTCTTCTACTTTTTAGGTCTGTCAATATGTCCCTTTTGAATACAAGCCCCAAGATAACTTCTGAAAACAATTCCTAGTATAGTGACTGCACAGAGTGGGTGTCCCCCAAATATAAATGATTCAATTCGGAATAAATCTGGCATAAGAAAATAGAAGGGAATGGTATATTGCTTTAAGATGGAGCAGAGAAAAGGAAAAATATATACTGGTGGAAAAAGCCATTTGCTTGCTTTGCTTTTCCTCATAGGTCAACTAATTGCTCCAGTCTGCTATTAATGGCTTGTATAATTACACTGCAGTAACTGTGGAATTAGTCAGAGATTGGTTGGGGCTACATAGCATTTATCTGTGGCAAAAATTATTCCTGCAGGGTGGAACTGAAGAAGGTTGCTTCAATGCCTCAAGTTATCAACTCACAACATCTAAGTCAGCATGGTTTAATGGACAGAACACAGGCCTAGGAGTAAGAAGGACCTGGGTTATAATCCCAGCCCCTCCACATGTCTGCTGTGACCTTGGGCAAGACACTTAACTTCTCTGGGCCTCAGTTATCTCAACTGTAAAGTGGGGATTAAGATTGTGAGCCCCATGTGGGACAGGGACTGTGTCCAACCTAATTAACTTGTATCCTCGGCACATAGTGTGTGCTTAACAAGTACTGTTATTATTATTATTGTTATTATTATTATTATGTCTTGAATCCATACCTCCATTTCCTGGTTATTCTTACCTCTATTCCTCCACTCTAAAAGCAAAGCAAGAGGGACTCGGGTGCTAAATGTTGCAGGACATGGTGCAGGGTAATGTTGAGCTTGGGAATCTATAAGCCCAAAGCAGTATTATAGACTTTTAGACTGTGAGCCCACTGTTGGGTAGAGACTGTCTCTATATGTTGCCAATTTGTACTTCCCAAGCTCTTAGTACAGTGCTCTGCACATAGTAAGCGCTCAATAAATACGATTGATGATGATGATGATGATATTATGCCACTGATAATGACAGTACTACCACCACATATTCAAAGCCTGGACACAATTTAAATATAAAATTACATAATCACTTGAGCTTCAACATCCCTTTCACTATAACTGGAGCACTGATCTCTGTTTTGTGTCATGCCTAGAAATATGCTACAAAAAGCCCTGACTATAGCACAGAGCTCTCACTTTCCTTCCCTTCCTTCTCTGACCCCAACCCCGCAACCAGCACAAGTTGTCACACAGCAAAGAACAGAGGTCAAAGGGGAAGCCTGAGTTTCAGCAGTGAGGCAAGGGGAGAGAGGAAGGGGACAGGTGCCTAGGCAACCCCATTCTCTGAGCTAATCTGAGGCACCTTGCTCCTGGAGCTATTGAAGACTGGCTTTGCCTAGGTTCTGTTTCTGACCCCAGAACAGAAGTCGTGGGGTCATGGGGTCCCTGTATTCTTCCCTGGGCAAGCTCAGATTTGAGGTACATTTAAATCCACAAATTGACAAACCATGGCAAAACACAAGTTGGCCTAACCAGTTCAAATGGCCCAATCCCTCTTTGACCTAAACCGACACTCACCTGACTACTGGGTAGCATTATCTTCTCCCAACTTGACTTAGCTCTCCAATCTGAGGAGTCATTTTATCATAAGTGATAATCATCAAGGGTGTGAGGAGGAAGGCCTAAGACCGGTCGACTTACTAGGTGGAACAGAAATATGCCCCTACTGATGCACTATTTTCTAAATAATAGATATTTAATGGTTTCCAGGAAAAAAATGCTATCAGAGGTTAGAAAGAAACCCAGATAACATTCACAGTCTGAGAAACTTGACTGGGGGCAAGTTTTGTCTTCTATTGGAGCGTGATGAAGGTCACTCTGGCTTTTAGGTACTGCCCATAGCACTTTTCTGTGCAATTTTTCTGAGTTAAAAAGAATTATACCATCATGATCATATTAAAAATAGCTGAGCAACAGAATGGCATGGTCTGCTTGTCTTAAGTTACTTTTATTATTATAATTATCATATTTATTTTGCACTTACTCTGTGTCAAGCACTATTCTAAGCCCTGGGGGAGATACAAATTAATAAGGTTGGACACAGTCCCTGTTCCACATGGGACTCACAGTTTAAGTAGGAGGGAGAACAGGTACTGAATCCTCATTTTACAGTTGAGGGAAACAGACTCTCAATCCTCTCTGCTACTCTCCCACCCTTCCCAGCAGTATCCTCAGATGAGATCTCCTCCCTCTTCTCAAGTGCTACTCCAGCCACCTGTGCTTCTGACCCCATTCCCTCTCATCTTAGGAAATCTCTCGCTCAGTCCCTCCTCCCCTCCTTAACTTCCATCTTCAACCACTCACTCTCCACTGGTTCCTTCCCCTCTGCCTTCAAACATGCCCACCTCTCTCCCATCCTAAAAAAACCCTCTCTTGACTTCACCTCCCCTTCTGGTTATCATCCTATCTCCCTCCCACCATTCCTTTCCAAACTCCTTGAACGAGTCGTCTAAATGCGCTGCGTCGAATTCCTCAACACCAACTCTCTCCTCAACCCCCTCCAATCTGGCTTCCGCCCCGTACATTCCACCAAAACTGCCCTCTCAAAGGTCACCAATGACCAATGGCTCCTACTCTATCCTAATCCTCCTCGACCTCTCAGCTGCCTTCAACACCGTGGACCACCCCCTTCTCCTCAACACGCTATCCAACCTTGGCTTCACAGGTTCCTCAAGGGTCAGTTCTTGGTCCCCTTCTGTTCTCTATCTACACTCACTCCCTTGGTGAACTCATTTGCTCCCACGGCTTCAACTATCATCTCTATGCTGATGACAACCAAATCTACAACTCTGCCTCTGCTCTCTCTCCCTCCCTTCAGGCTCGTGTCTCCTCCTGCCTTCAAGACATCTCCATCTGGAAGTCTGCCCACCATCTCAAACTCAATATGTCCAAGACTGAACTCCTTATCTTCCCTCCCAAACCCTGCCCTCTCCCTGACTTTTCCATCACTGTTGACGGCACTACCATCCTTCCCGTCTCACAAGCCCACAACCTTGGTGTCATCCTCAACTCTGCTCTCTCGTTCACCCCTCATATCCAATCCATCACCAAAACCTGCCGGTCTCACCTCCGCAACATCACCATGCTCTGCCCTTTCCTCTCCATCCAAACTGCTACCCTGCTGGTTCAATCTTTCATCCTATCCGGACTGGATTACTGCACCAGCCTCCTCTCTGATCTCCCATCCTCCTGTCTCTCCCCACTTTATACTTCACACCGCTGCCCGGATCATCTTGTGCAGAAATGCTCTGGGCATGTTAATCCCCTCCTCAAAAATCTCCAGTGGCTACCAATCAACCTACAAATCAGGCAAAAACTCCTCACTCTCGGCTTCAAGGCTGTCCATCACCTTGCCCCCCCACCTCACCTGCCTTCTTTCCTTCTCCAGCCCAGCCCTCACCCTCCGCTCCTCTGCCGCTAACCTCCTCACTGTGCCTTGTTCTCACCTGTCCCGTCGTCGACCCCCGGCCCACGTCCTCCCCCTGGCCTGGAATGCCCTCCCTCCGCACATCCGCCAAGCTAGCTCTCTTCTTCCCTTCAAAGCCCTACTGAAAGCTCACCTCTGCCAGAAGGCCTTCCCAGACTGAGCCCCCTCCTTCTCCCCTCGCCCTACCTCCTTCCCCTCCCCACAGCACCTGTAGATACGTTTGTACATATTTATTACTCTAATTTACTTGTACATATTTATTATTCTATTTATTTTATTTTGTTAATATGTTTTGTTTTGTTGTTTGTCTCCCCCTTCTAGGCTGTGAGCCCGCTGTTGGGTAGGGACCGTCTCTATATGTTGCCAACTTGTACTTCCCAAGCGCTTAGTACCAATTTCTGCACACAGTAAGTGCTCAATAAATACGATTGAATGAATGAATAAATGAATGAGGCACAGAGAAGTTGAGTTACTTGCCCAAGATCACACAGCAGACAACTGACAGAGCCAGGATTAAAACTCAGGGCCTCTGACTTCTAGACCCTTGCTCTTTCCACTAGGCCACCCTGCTTCCCTAGCTATCACTATCTCTAATATAAATTCCTGCAAATGACACCTTCAGAAGTTATGAAAGCATTCCAGTTGCTTTCATTCAGCTGGGTGGGTTTTTAGAAAAAAGAAAGAGATAGAAGGTACCACTCCAGTCCGTTCTTCACAATACTGCCCAGATCGTTTTTCTAAAAAAATGTTCAGTCCACTTCTCACCATTCCCTAAGAACCTCCAGTGGTCATCCAATCACCTCCACATCAAACAGAAACTCCTTACCATCAGCTTTAAAATACTTGATCAGCTCTCCCCACCATCTTATCTTACTGATTTCCTTCTACAAACCAGCCTGCTTGCTTCGTTCCTCCAAAGCCAACCTGCTCACTCTACCCCGTCACCAATCCCTGTCCATGTCCTCCCTCTGACCTGGAACTCCCTCCCTCTTCATATAATAATAATAATAATAATAATAATAATAACATTTGTTAAGCGCTTACTATGTGCAAAGCACTGTTCCAACAGTCCACCACTCTCTTCCCCTTCAAAGCCTTACTAAAATCACATCTGTAAAAGATCTTCCCCAATTCATTTCTCCTACTCGCTCTCCCTTCTGCATCACCTATTCGCTTGGCTCTGTACCCTTTAAGCACTTGATATTCACCCTACCCTCAGCCCCCACAGCACTTTTACATATATCCATAATTTATTTTAATGTCTTCCTTCCACTCTGTAAGCTTGTTGTGGGCAGGGAGCATGTTTACCAACTCTGTTATATTGTACCCTCCCAAACACTTAGTACACAGTACTGCACTAATCAACTGAATGAACAACAGGCTATTATGACTAGATAATTTTCAGGCTCATCACGGTCCAGAGTTCAACAATGACAACAGCTGCAGCCATAGCAGAAAGTGTGGTGGGGGGAAGACAAAGTGAACTCCTGAATCCAGTGAGGCTTTCACTTCCCAGTGCTCTAAAGGTGGAAAAGGCTTCAATTAATTAATCATGTTCAATAAATACTTATATATTTATTGAGCACTTACTGTGTGCAAAGACTGCACTTGGGGAAGTACAATACAACAGAGTTAGTAGACACATACCCTGCCCAAAGAGCTTACTATCTAAAGGGGGAGACAAGCAGTAAAATAAATAATAGTAATAATAATGGCATTTATTAAGCACTTACTAGGTGCAAAGCACTGCTCTAAGCACTGGAGAGGTTACAAGGTGATCAGGTTGTCCCACGGGGGGCTCACAGTCTTAATCCCCATTTTACAGATGAGGGAACTGAGGCCCAGAGAAGTTAAGTGACTTGCCCAAAGTCACACAGCTGACAATTGGTGGAGCCGGAATTTGAACCCATGACCTCTGACTCCAAAGCCTGTGCTCTTTCCACTGAGCCATGCTGCTTTCCAATAAAGTATATATTATTATTATAAAGTATATAACAATATAATATACATAATTTATTGCATATAATTATATATTATAAATTATAAATAAATTAGAAAAGCAACATGGTATAGTGGATAGAGCACGGTCCTGGGAATCAGAAGGTCATGAGTCCTAATTCATTCATTCATTCAATTGCATTTATTGAGCGCTTACTGTGTGCAGAGCACTGTACTGAGCACTTGGGAAGTGCAAGTTGGCAACATATAGAGATGGTCCCTACCCAACAGCGGGCTCACAGTCTAGGAGGGGGAGACAGACAACAAAACAAGACATTAACAAAATAAAACAAATAGAATAAATATGTACAAATAAAATAGAGTAATAAATATGTACAAGCATATATACATATATACAGGTGCTGTGGGGAGGGGAAGGATGTGGGGGGGAGAGGGAGGAGGGGGAGAGGAAGGAGGGGGCTCAGTCATTCATTCAATCGCATTTATTGAGCGCTTACTGTGTGCAGAGCACTGCACTAAGCACTTGGGAAGTACAAGTTGTCAACATATAGAGACGGTCCCTACCCAACAGTGGGCTCACAGTCTAGAAGGGGGAGACAGACAACAAAACAAGACATATTAACAAAATAAAATAAATATTCTGGCTCTGCCACTTGTCTGTGGTGTGACCATGAGCAAGTCACTTAGTTTCTTACTCGTAACCACCCCAGTGCTTAGTACAGTGCCTGGCACATAGTAAGTGCTTAACAAATGCCACAATTATTATTATCATAATTATTACATATGGATATTCTTTTTATAGTATTTATTAAGCCTTTGTTACGGGCCAGGCACTGTACTAAGCGCTAAGGTAGATACAAAATGATCGGGGTGGACAGATTTCATGTATCCTACAGCGGACTCACATTCTTAATCCCCATTTTACCGATGAGGTATCTGAGGCACAGAGAAGTTAAGTGACCTGCCCAAGATCATAGCAGACAAGTGGTGGAGCCAGGATTATAACCCAGGTCCTCCGACTCCGAGGCCCATTCGTTCATTCATTCAATCGTATTTATTGAGCGCTTACTGTGTGCAGAGCACTGTACTAAGCGCTTGGAAAGTACAAGTTGGCAACATATAAAGATGGCCCCTACCCAACAGCGGGCTCACAGTCTAGAAGGGGGAGACAGACAACAAAACAAAACATATTAATTTCCACTAGGACAAACCGCTTCTCTGTGCTGTGCTGTGAGGATGGGGCTAATAAAGGGCACAAATCCAAGTGCAAGGATGATGCAGAAGGGTGAGGGAGTAGGGGAAAAAGGGCTTAATGAGGGATGGCCTCCAACTGGTGGCATCTTTTTACCCATAAGGGGCTGGAGCAGAGAGGCTGATAGGAAGTCCCAGTAGCATGGAGTCAGGGTAGCTTCTCTTCCAGTTGTAGGGGCAGTACAGCTGTAAAGGGGACTACAAGGGGTAAATTTTCAGGTAGGAAGACAGCAAAAACCTCCCACCCCCGGCAATTCCTTGATGGCAACCTTTGTATTCACCTTCCTCTAGCCATTTAATAGCTACTGTCTTTGGATATGCCTTCCCACAGAAAATCTGTGGGAGTCACCGGTCACAGTCATCTTTGCTACAGCAGTGTACGCGTTCTTACATTCACATGGTTACAATCACGGAATACGCACAACATAATCGCTTCCCTCAGCAGTGTGAGGCTGTCCGAAGCCTCCTTCAAAGTCTTTGAAGAATGAATTGATCTCAGTAAACCACTGTCCTCCCCTACCCCAAGCTTCCCAGTTCTGACTGGGTGGAAAAATACTTTGAAAACCACAATTCTTTTAAAGGATTGTAGAGCCAGATTATTGATATATCTGTGTTTAAAAAAAAAAAGCAGTAGCCCAGCAAAATTTAAGAAAAGGTATGGTGCAACTTTCCTCTGAAAGAGTTATGCGAGTTCTTAATTTACTTGAATGGATCTTCCCTTTCTATCCTCTGTTCTCCATCTC